>NC_041336.1:10698174-10713174 GCF_004354835.1 Perca flavescens | reverse complement strand
ATAGTCCTCATAAAACAACCAGAGATTAAAATTTCAACAAAAAGAAAGCAGAAGGTAACGGACATGCATCCGTTACCAGACATGCGTCTGGCAGAATTTCCGGCGGCACCGGAGCAATCACAGAAGTGGAACGTCATGGATATAGACTACAGTTGCAACAACTGCAGCTGTAGTTAAACACTGCAAAACCCTCCATCTTATCAAGTAACTTAGAAATCTTATTTTCTTAAAACAAGTTAATAATACTAAGTTGCACATTTATGCTTTTCTTGGTGAACCTGTTCTCAACGGCCTACCTTGTTAAATAAAGGTTAAATAAAAATAAAAAAAATAAAAAAATCTAATCCATTCCAACATGTCAACCTGTTTCCAATATCAGTGTCACAGGTCGCAGCATTCAAATCGAAAAAAATAAAACTTGAAAACAAAACAAAGTTGCGTGTGTCCTATGTATGTGTATGACATCACAAATATACCTATTTAGTGTTTTGTTTTCTATTTCTTTCTATTGTTGGACATGCACCATGACCTTTGGCTCTGCATGCACACATTAATAAACACACCAAGATTGGAGACATGAAAAACAGGTAGTATGAATTATTTTCTGTTGTGTGTGTGTGTGTGTGTGTTCATTAGATTAAAGCTTTAGTGCATAACTTTTTGATATTATTGAATGTCTGTTACATTCAAGCCAAATTCAATGCCAAATGAGTTGCTACAAAAGCTAATTAAGACTATCAGCGCCACATAACTCTCTCTGTATTTCTCTGTATGGCTATGTTCAGAAGATGGTGTCGTCCGGTGACTTTCCCATGCAGAAACTCGAGTGAAGATAATTACCTCTTCTGAATAGTCCATCATGTTTTTTTAATCCTCCGTGTCCTCCTTGGCTACTAGCAACTGCGTGGAGGAGGGGTGGGGGCTGTGCGCCATCATGTAAAGCTTGTATCATGAGGAGGCGGCGGCAGTTTTGTTGACAATACTTAGAATTCCTCATCGGGGAGACAGAAACTACGCACCATAGCTTTAACCTTTTTTTCAGATCAGGAAAACACAACAATCACCGCAAATTTGATCAATAACCGGAGTTTCCCGCGACTTCAACCACTCACAGCAGTCCCACGTGCCAGACTTTGCATCAGCATGCGACTCTGAGAGCCACTGACCAAGCAGTAGTGAGAATGGTTGACGTAACACACGCACATCGCCAAATTCATTTCCTTGTTTCTGATATGAAGACGAGATGTATGTGACTCGAACATCTCACATTTTCCAACAAAACGTACAGTAAAAGACATTTCAGACCGTCCTGCTAACCTGTATACATTTTAAAGCGCCCATATTATGTTCATTTTCAGGTTCATAATTGTATTTTGAGGTTGTACCAGAATACTGCACATTGCTGCAGCTCCTCTTTTCACCCTGTATGTTCAGTTCTCTGTTTTAGCTACAGAGTGAGACATCTTACTTCTGTATCATCTTTGTTGGCACTCGCAAATGCGCAGTAGCTAGGTAAGGATCATATATCAGCTAGCTAGCGGTTTCCATAGACAGTAAAAGAAAGGCTGTTTCTCCAACTTCAGTCAGTAAAAGGCAGGATTAGCTGGGAGATTTCTTCTAAACAAGGGCCCACTTCCAATTTTGCATGGATTACCTGCAGAACAGGGACATGTAAGTAGTTCTTTTGTAGATTATGGTGAACTTGTGGGTGTTGTAGCAGTGTTCTGCCATTGACAACAAGGTAGCATGCTAGCGGTTAGCCCCCTCGTTTTGGCTAGTGACGTAGAAAACCCTGCAAGTTTTGAACAGCTCACCCAGAGACTGAAGGCAGGATACATTTAGAAACCTGTATCTCACTCAAAACAGCATGGATGGATTTTTTCCAAGTGTGTATGCTGTGGAAGCACCAGAGATACAAAATAACACCCCAAATCCTAGGAAAAGTCATTTTTTCATAATATGTGCACTTTAACATCAATGTAAGCTGTAACGTTTTTTCACTCTAAAGTCGCTGAAAGCTGCTGCTGTTTCAATCCCGTCGGCGCACACACACACACACACACACACACACACACACACACACACACACACACACACACACACACACACACACACACACACACACACACACACACACACACACACACACACACACACACACACACACACACACACACACACACACACACACACACGATGCAGGAAAAACCGGAGATGAGACGCAAGGTAAAAAAGATCAACAAACACTGACACATATGTTCAAATTTGATTCATTCAATAAATTATTATTTTTTGTCTT
Organism: Perca flavescens; assembly: GCF_004354835.1. NCBI lineage: Eukaryota > Metazoa > Chordata > Actinopteri > Perciformes > Percidae > Perca > Perca flavescens. The sequence continues at coordinate 10,710,875 of NC_041336.1, read as the reverse complement.
AAATCCACGAGCCATTTTCATATTATACCAACATTTGCAGCATCCTGAGCCTTTTTGGTAAGGTTAATTGGAAAACTCAGCCCACTTCAACTTTCACTGTCTCTTGCAACTTCATTGCAACAAAAATACAAAAGACATTAAGTTCAAGACCTCGTTTACAAGTGAGACCTGAGTAAAGTTAAATATCCAACAGAAATACAAAAATTTAAATAAGATTTAAATATCAAGACAAGTAGACAGCAGTATGCAGGCATAAATGACAAAAAAAAAAAATATATATATATATATATATATATATATATATATATATATATATATATATATATATATATATATATATATATATTATTTCATACAAGTAAATTGGAGCAAATAAGTGAAGAACGGAAACATAAACCCAGTATTTTACCTTTTGTCAGTGCTACAATCTCACAATTCAACTCTCAGCTGCAGCTGCACATATGGAGACAGTTGTTCTACCCTCTCATATATGGCCTGAACTGACACCGTGGCTAAACGTTAGTTCCTGCCATCAGCGTATGTATTTATGCCATTAAAACCAACTCATAAGTGATTTGATCTCGCTGAGTCCCAGCTGATATCTCAACACTCTTGTTTTTGCATTTGACGTGTTGCAACATCACTACTGGGCACAAGGGGCTCTGCTGCACATGCATCTGTGGCACACTGGATCTGACAAACCCAAAAATGTCAACCTAACCCTAGCTGGGCTTCATCCAACTCAATCCAACTCTTTTTTCCTCTCAATTTTCCCAATAAGCCTCCATGTTCCACACTATGGGATAATAAAAAACAGTCTTTAGAACGCAGGTTCTACGTACGTAGACAACGTAGGTCACATCTCATGTATCTTTTTATACAAACTACATCTGAGACTCAGGATGAAAGCATTGGGAATTTAAGATGGTTGGCATACAAAATATGTTTGTAAAGGAGAACTGTATCTAATTCAGAGAGCTCCTTTCCTCTGTTCCTTCTGTTCCATCCCGTTCCTATCCATTCATCCAACAATAAGTTGAGTTGTAATGGAGGGTCCGAGGTAGATGCTCATTTATGCATTGTACTGTAATGGTTAGGAAAATTGAACTTCTTTTCCCCTGAAATCAACCATTAATTAGCAATAAACAATTTCTCCTCACTATCTAATTGGCATCACATTTGTCAAGATACAGTTAAAGAGACTGCTTAATTAATTAAACATGAAATAGCACCTTCCCTGAGTGTTTGAGAATACAGATGTAACCCTGGATGTATTTATTTTTTTCTCCCCACACACCGACACCTCCACCCCACCCTCTAAAAAAATCCAGCACCAGATTTGATAAGATTTGTTCTCTTTATCACTTTAATTAGCACCTCCCTCCTGTCCCCTTTGCAAATGAGGGGTAGATTGGGGGTGTGGGGGTGGGGGTTCGGGATTTGACGACTTAAAATGCACACAGCTAACGAGTTATTCATACCCTGCACAGCTGTTAAGGCAATTTAACTGCTTCTTCTCCATTCTCCCTTTTTTTTTTTTTCTTTGATGCTTACTTGTCGAGGAGGGAAAGGTGGCAAGAGGCCTCACAACTGCTCCATTATCTTGGCAGAGAAGCTCTCGGATTCAAAAGCGGCCACAATTTCCATCATTCACCTGTAACAGGAAAGATTTACAACTATTCATATCTCAAACTTCTCATCTTTCCTGGAACTTATGACCATTACTATGCTACTCTGATCCCGGCTGTGAAGAAGTGTTACGTAGGCAAGAAATGTGTCCAAAAAAATAAAAAAAAAAAAAAAAAAACATACCTGACTGCTTTAAAGCTGTTTCTGTTCAGAGCTACAAGGACATTTCTATGCATGCTGTATAGTTGCGTGCTCCACCATTGCCCATCTGTCGCTGTGCAATTATGATCAGAGGAAAGAAGTGCCGGAATGAAATATCCGTACCTCAGCTCCCATGCAGATTGCCCACCAGGTCGTGTCAACTTCTCCTGGATCAGCATCCCTCATGATTGAAAGATCACAACTGATACAACGACACAGTTAAGTTCAATATGGTTCAAATATTGCAAAGGTTCTACATGGTTTAAAGACATTTAGCAATATCAAAGACTGAATACGATTCTTCTTGTTTGAATTTTATTGGAGAGGCCTCGGCGTGTAAACCTCCCAGGACAGGTTTGTGGAAAAGTCAAAAAACTACCGTATTTTGTAAAAACGCACACCTCAATTCCACCAGTTTATCTGCTGAGATGCTTTCATCTCTCTGCTTTTAAAAAACAGCTAAAACTGAATATATTATACACATTTCAGGCGGATAAGTGGCGAGGCACTTTGACGCGCCAGCGGCCTGAAAATCTGTGATGCAACTTTCGCTGTTGAGTCTGTTTTGGTCAATGCATAAGTGGAACCATTGTGACAAGTGGCGCCTGCTGACTGGTGCTGTTCATCGATGAGTTATTGCTTTAAAATGAAAGTGGTAGGACAGGTTTGGAAAAGGGAAACGGGTTCAATTAGTACTTCAAATAACAAGAGGCCACTTCAGCTAAATTTCTAGAAAATGCACAACAGGCTCAATAAATAGAGAGGAGGTGATTTTCACTGTGGTTTTTGTTCTCTCCCTCTCACTGCAGGCTGCACAATCAGTTATATAGAATTCCTTACAACGAGATAAAAAGGCTACAAAACTAACATTTATTAATATTTAAGCTCATTTTGGACCGATTCTTTTTCTGCCAACCGGAAAACTGAAATTGCTTGCTTTGTAAAATACATGGGAACATTCTTCTTCAGTGCTACAATTAAAAGACAAAAAAAAAAATATTGATTTTTGTGTCTTTAAACAAACCGAGTAAATGGACCGGAGGCTTTGGCATAAACTTTGAAGATAACGGAATTCTTCGGACGCTCAGCAGATCCATCTGTCCGTTTCACAACATTATGCTTTTAGATGCTTGAATTGTAAAGGAGGTGGAAGGAGCCGCGGCTGGGTTGTTGTGTCTGCCTACAAACTTCTGAGACAGAATAAAAAGGGCAGCCATGGGTGGCGTACATAAATACAAGACCTGGAATGTAAAAGCAGCTAAAGGCCCCGACTGCAGCTCTGAGGTGATAACGGCACACTATCGGCGAGATGAGGCCTGTAGCTGTGCTGGAGTTACAGGACTCACCTGACTGAAAAATTAGAAGGTGTTAATAATCAGGATAAGACAAGGGCGTGTGCCACTTTTCCCAGATATCAGCATCCATATTCATGTGAGCGTGATATTACAGAATTAATGTGATCAGAAGGATGGTTTCATCCCCCCTTATCAGTGATAAATGTTATTAATTTCCACACCTCTAACCTTCTGTTTCCGCTTCTCCACGTTTGGAGGTTGAGATGTTTTTTTGAAAATGTTTGGCTTTTACCAAGCAGCTCAGCAGAAGAGAGAGAGAGAGAGAGAGAGAGAGAGAGAGAGAGAGAGAGAGAGAGAGAGAGAGAGAGAGAGAGGTTTCCGATTTACACCGGGGTGATACCGCGGAGATTGCTATCATTAGAATAACTTTATTAGGCTTTCTGCTGCATTTCCTGTTTGATTTACTGCGCAGTCCCAAGGGCTCATGGGTAGGCACTTAGGACTCCCCTGCACGAGCCAGACCTGCCGATGTTGTGCTGCAGCAACCTGAGTGTAACGTCCCTATTAATCTGGAGCTAAATGTAGCACAAACATACCGAAGGTGTCGCCCAATCAATCTCTTTCGGGCCTTTAAATGCAGCATGTGCACTCATTGGCGTGTCAGTGTTTGTGTTGACAGAGAGAGAACTACAAGTTGTAGGTCCTGCATATAGGATGTTGGGTGTGGCCACAGTTTTACTTGAGTAGGCTAAAAGTTTTTAGAAAAAGATATCCGCACACATGAATGTGTGCATTGGAGGAAAGTACATACAACAGACATACAAACAGAGAAGAACTCCCACACACTATCTGTAATGATGAAATCTTTAATAGTACGACATTTCAGTCTGTCCAACCTTAAAAGGTCCCATGAGATGGTGCTCTTTGGATGCTTTTATATAGACCTTAGTGGTCCCATAATACTGTATCTGAAGTCTCTTTTATATAGACCTTAGTGGTCCCCTAATACTGTATCTGAAGTCTCTTTTATATAGACCTTAGTGGTCCCCTAATACTGTATCTGAAGTCTCTTTTATATAGACCTTAGTGGTCCCCTAATACTGTATCTGAAGTCTCTTTTATATAGACCTTAGTGGTCCCCTAATACTGTATCTGAAGTCTCTTTTATATAGACCTTAGTGGTCCCCTAATACTGTATCTGAAGTCTCTTTTATATAGACCTTAGTGGTCCCCTAATACTGTATCTGAAGTCTCTTTTATATAGACCTTAGTGGTCCCCTAATACTGTATCTGAAGTATCTTTTATATAGACCTTAGTGGTCCCCTAATACTGTATCTGAAGTCTCTTTTATATAGACCTTAGTGGTCCCCTAATACTGTATCTGAAGTCTCTTTCCCGAAATTCAGCCTTGGTGCAGAATTACAGCCACTAGAGCCAGTCCCACAATGAGCTTTCCTCCCTTTGTGCCATTTCTGTGTCTGTAGCTATTGAGGAGGAGAGAGGGGGTGGGGGGGGGCAAGGTGGGGGTGTGGCCTTGACCAACTGCCACTTTTCTCGTTTGAAAACAATGATGTCTCTCTCTCTCTCATGGGGGGGGGCAAATTCTCTGGGAGGGCAAAGCAGAGAAAGGGGAGGTAACCTTGCTCCTTATGACCTCATAAGGAGAAGATTCCAGATCAGCTCATCTGAGCTTTCATTTTCTCAAAGGCAGAGCAGGATACCCAGGGCTCGGTTTACACCTATCACCATTTCTAGCCACTGGGGGGCCATAGGCAGGCTGGGTGAACGCATATTAATGTTAAAAAAAAACTCATGAAGTGAATAACATTGTACTATTAAATATTTCAGCATTAAGCAGACAGTGTGCGGAAGTTCGTAAAAGTAAAACCTAAATAAAAGGTTTTTAAAAAACGGGTCAGTTAAAATGTACTATACACTATAATGTTTGAATAAAAGGTTACTGCATTACATTGTCTAATGGGAAAAAGTTGTGGAGAACATCTTTAGGCTATAGAATAAATTCATCAGCAACATGACCCTTTATCTCCAAACCAACTATCGGTTCCATTATACACAACCACCTTCCTCAGTGTGTATCTTCACTAGAATTAACCAGAAAAGAGAGACAACTTTCTTCAATGTCAGTCTATTGTCTGTCTATGGACACCGCAGTGGGTGCAAAAAGCAATATTAAGCTACATAAATTAAATTAAATTCAGTTTATTTATGAAAGGGGACAGTGCAAATTAACAAAAACGCATTATTTGACATGGGTTAAAAATGCCAGAATAACCAGACAACACAGAGCTGTCCGATCAATACAAACTTAGCAGCGGCTGCAGCCACAAACACACGTTACAGTAAAAGGAGAGACAGCAGTTTTTATTCACCACCGTTGTCCAACTCAGCCTCTCTGTCCCAGTATAACCAGTCCAACTTAGCCTCTCTGTCCCAGTATAACCAGTCCACTCAGCCTCTCTGTCCCAGTATAACCAGTCCACTCAGCCTCTCTGTCCCAGTATAACCAGTCCACTCAGCCTCTTTGTCCCAGTGCACTTCTCAAAGTTTTCAGACATGTTGATCTTAATGAGGCTCTGCAGTCACATTGGAGAATATTGTCAAAACAGTAGACAGTCCTCACACACCTCACTGAAAGTACAAGTTTCTCAGTGAATGCACAAGTCACCCAGAGGATCCACAATGAGCATCTTAGCATTTAGCAAGTACGCCACGTAACATTGTAGGTGTGTTTAATTTTGCTCAGTTAACATGCTCGCAGGGTGGTGCATTAAATGAGTGATTCATTAAATTAGAAGCAACCCTTTTTTTTTCCTTCTTTTTTTTAAACTATGCCAAGGTACAATAACTGAACCATACCCCGTGAGGACCTAATCCTTAATTGTATTACATTTTTGTGCAGTATTTTGTACTGTTCACTAACTGCTAGCCACAGCCAGCTAGCTAGCTTGATGCTAGCTTGAGAGCGAATCGCTTTCTTGGTTGCAAACACTGTGTAAATAATCAACGTACGACTTGTTGACACTTTTTATATGAATTTGTACCAAGCAGCACTTTCTGTTTTGTTTGTATCGTGTCTTGTAACCTCTGACACATGGAACACAAAAAGGAGGGATCCCTGAAACTACAAACAAATAAAATGCTGCACAGACATTCATCCACACCTGGCTAAGACTAAACGTCATGACTCACTGCTTCACTTTTTCTTCTGCTGTTTTTTTTTTTTAACAGATTTGTAATGCTTGCTTCACAGAACAGACTACAACCCAAAAGCACGGCACAAAGAGTAGCCTAATGCAATGTTCTTGTCAGCATAATTTCAGAAACAGGAAGAGGTCAAAACCAGGAGATAAATCAGAAAAGCTTACCGGCAGGGGGCAGGCAAACTATCGTAAATCTGGGAAAAAAAGCAAGGGTTGAGACCATGAAACAGGCCCGATAATCAAGGCTGGAACAGCTAGGGCAAATCGGGGCAAATGCTGACAGACAATCAGGACAGGCTTTTCTTCTTCTTTATGGTTAATTGGTGGTTGGCAAACCAACTTAAAGGTGCATTACCACCACCAACTGGACTGGAGTGTGAATGAGTAATAAATGCAGAAAAAATAATAAAATGTAAAATTAAAAAAGAAGAAGAAAGAAACTACATTATTTTTACTAAATCATAATTCTTTTTTTAATTTTTCTTAGAAACTTAATAATATTGTGATATGCCTTGCCTGCTGTTTTTTTTCTCCAAAAGTCCTGACAGTGAAAAGTCGTGGTGGTTTGCCTTACGTCAAGTGTCTGAAAAGGTGATTTCTCTGGGTATTCTTATTCTTATTCTTTATTTTATAAAGGACAACACACATTTATTAACATTTCTGTAAATGTGCCTGTGTTAGCCAGCCAGCTAATTTCCAACTGTAGTCCTTTGGCCAGATGATTTTAGACCAGAGTAACAGGAAACAGCAAGACAGTACAGGTTAAACTGTAGAGACAGAAGTCAACAAGACACCATACAGACAGCTAAAGCGACAAATACGCTTTCTCAGTAATCCATGCAGAGCACACAGGAAGCAGCAAGACATTAGCACAGTTACACATCAACAGTATCCCCATTCAGTATAAGTATTGTATTCCTTGCAATGTATTAGTATGTGTTCAACAGATTCTGGCTGGTTACAGTATGTGCATTTTCCAGTTGGATGTTTGCCTATTTTGTATAATGAATAATTGAGACCTATATGACCAATTCTGAGACGAGTAATGATACTGCCAATTTTTGCCTTTCTTGTCAGTCCGGAATATGAACAAGACTGAACTTGCGATCAGTGTGCTGTCATTGTCCGGTGTCCTTGCTGCTTTTAGCTCAATAATTTTTGGTTCCCATGAACTGTGGCATTCTCGATACTACTACTGGATGGCGCCAAAGTAGGGAATTTATAACTTGCGTACACTTTCGCATGTACTTGAAAGTTAGTACAATGTCCTATAACATTGAGCTAGCTGATTTAAGGCCTACTGTTTTATTTTTTAACCAATTTACAACAAAAAATACAAACAGTACCAAATTCTTTGACATGACCAGGTCGGTTTCAACAGATTTTCACACAGATTTTATATTACCAATGCCTCACAAAGTTGTTGTGATTCTCGTTGCAAGAGGGCACTGATCAGCACAATAAACAAGATCCCCTTTGCAACATTAAACGCTCAGAAAAGGCCTCTATAGGGTAAAAGAAAGTGAGGAGAAAAATATGGAAAAAGCACAAATCACCTGCAAATTGTGTTTGTTTTTTTTTAAACTGGGTTTTCACTCATATTTTAATTTTGTTCATTTTTATAATCACCCAAAAATAATGAACCCTACAAACACAGCCAGAAAAAAAGAAAATGAACAGCTGTGGATCTTATAACTGATCACATATCATCAGGAACACATTCCGTCAAAAACTGCTAAGATTCTTCGGTTACACTTTACTTGAACTACATAAGACATAACAGTGACATGACACTGTCATGAACGTGTCATAAACATTATAAACAAGTCATAAACGTTTATGACATAACGCTTCTTTTAGTAAGTGTCATTTGGTTTTTGTCATGACAAGTTATGGTTAGGGTTAGAGTTAGGGTTCATGTGTCATGACTATGTCATGACTGTGTCATGTGTTCATGACAGCGTAAAGTAAAGTCTTACCGATTCTTCTCTCATTCTTAAAAAGTTTTGGCTCTTCATCCCACATTGGGACAAATGTTCCCCATAAGCACTGAATGTTTGACCTGCTATTAGATTCCACGCGGGTTCTTCCGTTTCTTCATGTTTTATGTCATGTAATGTTAATGTGGCATTGTCTACTATTTGACTATGTACAGTATCTTAAAAAAGAAAGAGGTAGACAGTTCCTCGTCTAATAACTAATTGTTGAATGTTGTATATTAGGCTGATGAGTGCTGAGAACGCTGGCTGAAGTATCACACGTGACAGATTATATAACCGAAAACTGTGAGCGACTGAGCTCACGAGTTTCAGACCACTTTTTTCAGAGTTGTTCAGTGACATATAACACGGGGCTGGGAACCCCAAAAAAATATGATGCTCACTTGAAATGTGGATTCATGAGGCCCAAACTCCTGTTCCTCCACTATTCCCTCAGGTCATCTGTGAAGTATTAATGTGCACTGTTGATTGACATCTTCATGAGTGTCCTCTGGGGGTTTGTGTTCAGTGGAGCATGCATATGTTTTTAAAATGTGTCCATCCTGCAGATGTGCATCCGAGCAACAACAACAACAACAAAAAAAACGCACATCACGGGAATAGCTCACACCTTTTATAAGTAATACTAGTTGGACTTAAGTATTTGGTCAGTGCTGTTTTGTTTTAAATTTTAAATCACTTCAGTACTGTGTCTGTTAAGCATTTTTACCAGTGGTGGAATGTTAAGTACATTTACTGCAATACTGTACTTTTAAGGTACATGTACTTTACTTGATTATTTCCATTTCATGCTACTTTCTACTTCTACCCCACTACGATTGAAAGGGAAACATTGTACTTTATTTAACTGCAAATTATTATTTGACAGCTTTAGTTACTTTCCAGATCTAGATTTTACAAACAAAACCCATGTTGAGTATATATAAAATATCATGTCTACTTACACATTAATGCATCAGTATTAATAATGCAATATCATTTATAATAGTGTAACGCCCATCTTTCTGCCTTATGCTTTTACTTTACTTATAGTACATTCTGCCAGTAATCTTACATATATTACTTAAGTAACATTTTGAATGCAGGAATTTACTTATAATAAAATATGTTTGTATCGCAGTATTGCTGAATACTGCCTCAAACACAATTTTTTTTAACGAATATGTAGCAAAGTGCTCCGTTTCTCAAATAATAGATATACATTATTATTTCACTTCAAATGTAACTTTTTAAGGGATTATATTAAATGAACATCCTCAGACTATTGTTTCTTACAGTTAAATGCCTCCTCTGGCAGCTAAATATTTTCAACATACATTATGTGTGAAGATTACTGGGTTAAAATGAAGCTTTACCCAGCAGGCCTAGTGCATCAACTGGACCTTTTATGTGGAAACTGTTTCATATGCTTGACGTTGAGAATTTCTACAAATATCACAAGAAGATAGTGTACTGTATCAGCTTGGCCTCTTATATTCTCCAAAAGTGGCGTACCGTGGCATAATGTGGCATCATCTCCGAATGCTTTCTGGGAAACTTATCTTGTGTAGCCTGCTAATTTTTTTTTTTTTAAATAAGCAACAGCATGAGAAGCCCGGGGTAACAGAGTCAGTGATTCATCAGTCACCATTCTTGTCGTAATTATGATTTCTATTTTGAAATCTGGGGAAAGTCTTTGAAGTGTGTTTGATGCCGTGGTGAGCCAGCGAACAGACTAATGGAGACGGAGTTTGGAAACTGTTGCCAGTCTTCTCTGAGCAATCACCCATGATACCCACCCGTGGCGGAACTCCAGCGTCTAGCACAGAACTGGAGCTCTCTGGTTGGGGAAACGGCAGAATGTGATCCTTTTCAGCTCGTCATCCACTAAAATGGCACCATGACTGCTGAAAACTCTTTCACAGCTGTATGTGGACAGTCGTTTCGTATTCTCTAACTCCCTTTTTTTTTGGGGACATTTTTAATATTATAAGAGATCATCAAGAAAACCACCTCCAAAATCGAGTAGCGCTGTCTGTTATAGGAAAAGTATAAGCCATCTGTGAGGGAAAAGCTCTTGTTAAGTCTGAGGCAAATAAGACTGATCCTTATGAAAACAGTGATAATGAGGAGGAGCATTATGCTGGAGTTCCTGTTGTTTGTTGGTGCCTTCACCTCTGTTTGTCAGTGAGTAATTCAATTGTAGTGTCAAAATCAGGAAGAAAAAATGAAGCTAACTGGTGCCTCTCTACTTTGTCATGTGTGTTTTTGTCTTATATATTTCTTTTTTTTTTTCCTCCCGACACTGTAGATGCACCTTCTTGTAACAAAGCGATGCCACCCTCCCCCAGAGAACACTTTTTGGACGAGTGTGGCGGGTGGTGATGGCGCAGTTGATATAACACACTCCTTTGATGTGGGGTTCGATTCCCACTGCGATACATCAACCAATGCGTCCCCTGAGCCAGGCACTTAAACCCCTAGTTGCTCCAGACATGTGCAACCTCTGACATACATATATATATATATATATATATATATAGTTTTAAGTCACTTTGGATAAAAGCGTCAGCTAAATGACATGTAATGTTTTGTGTCATTTTCTTTTCCTCTTGAACACACACAATGTTACACTCTGGCTTTTTTTTATTCATGAAAAAAACGAAAAAGAAAAGAAAAGAGCAGAACATCAAGGGAACGCCGGCCCAGACAGGCTGGCACATATCGCAGGGTGCTAACAGGTGAGGGTAATTTCCTAAAGGTGCAGACACCTGGGCTTCACGGCGAGGTCGGGACACCTGTGCTGTTTTCCTGTCTGAACTCCCTGCAGACGGCTTTTGCTATTACAGGTGTTCACACACCTAACATATTTTTTTATTTATTTCAGATTTCACAGGTGCTTCAGATACACTCAGCAGTAGAAGAAGCCCAGGATACAGTCGGTTCGAGAGGAAGAGGCACGACAGCACGTTGATTTCAATTTTGTATGGTGAGCTCTTGCACAAACTTCAAATATATTTACAATAATAAAACAATCAATGATTCATAAGATGCGATATTTACAGTTATTACAAAGAACGTGTTCAGTGACTGCGGCTGACCCGAGTCAGTTAACTGGAGTTGATATCTCATAGCAGTAGAGAAAAAAAAAAAACAATTCACATTGTTTGGTCTTTTGTTTTTCAGAGGAGAAAATCCCACTCTGGTGTCAAAAGAGTCCGGTCAAGTTAATGCCAAGAAATCTGTGGTACAATACAAACAGTTTAATTGTGTAATTAACAATCAATAAACACTTCTAGTTAGAACATTTCTGCAGGAAGGAACCGAGAAACACTTATAAAACAGTCAGTTGTAACAAAATAACTGGTGTTCTCATTGAAATAAACTCATAAAAAAGAAACACTTTTATACAGAATATTTATACAGGAATAGCTTTTTGAATTGGATTGTTAACCAAAGGAAGACACATCGCAGACATCGATTTTTACACAGATTGCATATGTTTTTCTCTCTAAGTTGTTCTATAGGTTAGTCATTTTACCTAAGCTTATTTGCATGATAGTAAAAATTGCATACAACATTAATTGTGAAGCTTGTAGCATGAGTTGCTTGACATACAGCACTTTTTATAGGCAACCTTTAAAGCACATTTCTCCATTTAAAACGTTTAAGACACTTTTTGTTTTTACTGCCCATCGAAATCACATTTATAAATAGAAAAAAGATCGGTGGAATTAAAGAAAAAAAACAGCTCTACGTAACATAAACTTAAAAAAAAAAGTAATTACATTAGAAACACTGCATGAACTGCAAATAAATAATGTCGGACAACATAAACATGGTGTAATTCACATTTCTAACTGTGTGGCAATTCAGAGAGTTACAGTGACAAAGGTTTTGCAAAATAATCTAAAATCGGCAGTGCCGTATAGTACAAGGCATTTGTTGGCATAGTTTCTTTAAGACTGTTTTTTTTTTTTTTACAGTTACAATATAATGTCTATATATATATATTTATATTTCCTCCCTAACAAATAATATGTAAAGACTGAGCTGTTCTTGGGAGATTCACCTGGGCTGGGTGATCGCGTTCCAGAGTTTGGAGTGATCTATAATCACATTATGCGCTTTTTAAAATAATAACTAATCCGCCAGCAGGCTCCAGACTACCTCATAATTAAGGCCTTGTCAACCACTTGGTCCTAAATTTCATTTGTTATTAATTTTTTTTTTTTTTTTTTTCTTTATCCAGTTAAACATCACATAACGTAAACACCTATCAAAGTCCTAGCAAACTCCAGGGGGACTTTTTTCTTTTTTAAATATAATCAGTAGCTCAAAAAGATAAAGTAAGTCAGTGTAAAACAACAGACAT
>NC_041336.1:10453174-10693174 GCF_004354835.1 Perca flavescens | reverse complement strand
TGCGTGCCCACCTTGTTCCTTTGCCACGTTTATTGTTGCGTTTTTAATTTGCATGCAGAGGGATTTGGACAGCGCTCCAGTTGGGCTGTCTGTGGTTTCAGCTGATTCGGTAGTGAGGGAGAACACACACACACACACACACACACACACACACACACACACACACACACACACACACACACACACACACACACACACACACACACACACACACACACACACACACACACAAACCACCACACACCATCTTGTCAAAGCCAGAGAAACTGTACCCCGGCCCAACGATGGAGTAATCCAACTCAAACACTCCCAAAACCAGCAGGATTAAACCCAAAGTAGCAGAGCCAATCAAACAAAGGCACGACGTGAACTCTGTTTCAATGCCAGGAAGTCCATTTGATGAAATAAAGTACTGATAGTTTATTAGTTCACAAGTGTGAAAGTTTGTGTGGCTTTTTCTTTTTCTTTTTCGTTTTGCTGCCTTTATTTCTAGAGTTCTTCAGCTGACATTCAGCTTTTGCAGAAGGAGCGAAAGGAAGAATCACACGAACATTTGCTAAACGTTTTTTTTTTTTTTTTTTTTTTTTTTATGTGATGTACGTCAAACAGCAGTTAGCGCTGCTCCCGGCCAGCACCGTGGACAGTGGACAGTCAGCGTTTTCCATGGCAGTTTCAAGAGCTTTGTTTGTGTTTGTCTAATTGCATTGCTTCCACAGGCCAGGCAGAGGCAGCGGGGATGAAGAGAGGAGAGAGAGATGGTGAGAAATAGAAAGAGTGAGGGAGTGAGAGAAGTTAGCAATTTGACTCCTGTGTTGTCAGTAAACTGGCAGTAAAGAAAAACAAAACATGGATATCGTAAATGGCATAAAACAATGTAAAGCGTGGAATATATCTGATGTACACATATATACAGGGTTCAAAATCCACTAGCCAAATGCTGGTAAAATATGCAAGTGGCTGGTAGCGTTACTTCACTCACCAGCCAAAGAAACAATGGTCATCTATTGAGTGGCTGGTAAAATTTGAACATTCGCTTGCCATTTGGCTGGTGGACGAAAAAGTTCATTTTGAACCCTGCATATATATCAATATTATTTCCAAAGAATTACTAAACTAACAAGAATTCATGTTCAACATAACCATGCTTTTGCAAATCTGTTTCCCCCTTTATTATTTAATGTAATTTGTTGAGCCTCTCCACCGCAGCTGACAAGCACCAACTGCTCTTGATTGGATCATGGAACTTACTGCCCCTGCCGCTAAAGTGTTCCAACACAGTCCAGAAAACAAAAATCTAGGGCTCTTCAATCCAGCGTACTCTGTGTTCTGTTGAAGATCATTAAGGGCACTCTATAAATAAATAGAACAGGTAGCAGAATACACTCTCACCTTATTTCACAACAACTCGTGTTCAGTCTAGAAATTTTATCATCTCACAGATTCAACATCCAGGCCAAAAAGTACTGCAGCGACAGGAACCAGACTGGTGATAAGAAAGTCTATGACTGATGAGACGGATAACTATCACTGACAGCAAACACACAGTATTAACGGAATTGTTTTATTTTACAAAGATAAGACTTGGATTGGATGGTTAAGTCTCACACTCAGGGTCCTAAATTAACTTTTTGCCCTATCTGCCAATGGTAAACTGAAACGAAAAAAAAAAAACTAGCTTAGACATGAAAGGGGAGAGAGAGGGGGAATGACATGCAGCAAAGGGCCGCAGGTCGGATTTTTCCTTTTACGTTGATCAACTCCTTCATACGTTGCATGCCGCCACCAGTGTCAAGTCAAGTGTCAATTCAACGGGTTTAGTAGTAGTGAAGTAGGCAACCCGCCAATGGAGACTGGCTTTATTTATTGCATTCGCCAACGAAGATTTTTACTCTTTTTACATTTGTCGGGTGCTAATTTTGGACCTTGGTCACACTTCTCATCAATCATCACTACAAAAAACCACATGCAGACATTTCCAGCAAACCATGTCAGACAAGCAGATAAGCCAGCACAGAACAGCAGGCAGCAAGAGTAACTACGTGTCTGGTTAAGAAGTAAATGGTGGACTTGGATTGGCCGGGATTCTCATGTTGCTCTGTGTCTGCTGGGTGATAAAGATAAAACAAGTGTTTGCTATCATGTTAGCCGTAACAACTTAATCATTTTGTGAAATTACTTTGAACTCTGTTTGTTCGAGTTGTGAGATGCATCTTCAAATTAAATTTCTTTTTTTGTCCTGAGTCTTTCCCACAAGATATAATCTAGGGTGAAAAAAAGCCTCTCAAACACTGTTTAGACTAAGGCTGACAGTATTAGTCCATTGATAAATTGTCAATCTTCAACTATTTTGATTCATTAACAAGAAGAAAATGACAAACATTCGCTGGTTCAAGCTTCTCAAAGGTAAAAATTTACTGCTGGACGTTTGGTCCGAGAAAACAAAGAATTTAAAAAAACAACTTCTTGTGGTCAACATTTTACACTCTCTTTTTGTTTGACATTTTAGGAACAAAAAATTTGTCAAGAAAATAAATGCCAGATTAATTGATAATGAAAATAATTGCAGCCATAGACCATTGTGGGTAGAAATCACATTTGCTACACATTCAAAGAAATTTATACCAGAAACGCATGCTGATAAGGCTTTCAATTGACCTAGTGAAGTAAACCAATGCATTACAACCAACCTAAATAACTTAATAAATCACAGAGTAAGTAGTGAACTGGAAAGACAGTTTGTTTTGATGCTAAAAACATCTCTCAGTTGAAGTCACAGATGCTGCAAACAGGTTCATCGGAGCAATAAGTACTGACAGGCAAAGGATTATCTTGCTAGGTTGGCACACACCTGCGACAATATTGCACAATAATCCGATGCCTCTAGGTCATCGTTGCTTAATTATTAATTAGTTTCAAACAACAGGACTGGCAATCAAGAACCACCAGCCTTTTCTTGTTTTACAGCAGACACAGATCTGACCAGAGGCTAATGGGACTCTAAGGTCATAAGGTGCCAAATTAAAAGGGTAATAAACTCTTCAGCGGGCCATTGTATGCTCCTGGTATAAATAGCAACCGGGTGTTCTGGTAAAAATATTTTCCTCCCAACACAATAGTTGAATTCATGCGCGAGATTCACCCAGCTATGCAATGCGGTACACCGTGTATGTGAGTGCTGCAGTCACAAGCTGCCAATAAGCGCATAGGCCTGCTCTGTCAGAGAACAGCATGGTATTCACCGCCCAACCCATCCACCCATTCACCACCAAACTACCACTGCAAGCACACCCAGCATGGAAGCTCAGAGAAATGCTGATGAGCAACTGGCTCTGCTGTGAGACAGGGAATGACAGACAGACAGACAGACAGAGGGGTCTGTCACAAGGTCTGGCCAACACCTTCCCTCTAATCTCATTTGCTTGTTATCAGCCCCATCAGGCTGACCTCGGCCACTGCACACATAAATAAATAAAATAAGCCAACAGATGTCCATCAATTTGCAATTTGATTTTTTTTTAACCCTCCTTCCTCGGATTACTGCCTGACCAAAAATCATGCCTCAGTTTCAACCCCGGAAACTGACTATGGGAGTATTTTGAGCACCATTTGGACCATTTGGACAAAAAAGGCAAAAGGCCAAGATGACACATCAAATCAATGAAGAAGAAAAAAAAATCACAGATGAAGATTCGATTGTGGCCATTGTTGTGGCTGGCGGGTTAGAGGACAGGACTGTTTCGAAGGCAGCAGACAAACCTCTTCTGTGTCTGAACAAGGGAGGGAGCTAAAAGTAGGGGGAAGACAATGCATTATTGTCTTTCCTCCTCCTTGAACCTGGCAGAGGACCAACACTGGCAGACAACGCTATGCAGATAAATGCAGCCGATAACACGTTTCTCTTCCCTGAGCAAGCCAAACTGGCGGTTGCACGTGCACGTTCACCCCACAAGGTAACGTGTGCTGTGTTGTAAAAACATTAGGCCATGGTGGACGGCCATCTGCTGACGACGACGGGAGTGTTGAAACGTTCCTGATGCTAGGGCATATGTGAATCTCCCGCAACAATAAGCAATAATTGACTGCAAATTCAGGTCCAGATTTTATTTTATCTTTTTATTTTAATTTCTTTTTTTTTATATGCAAATAGAACAGCTGAGTGACTGCACGTTGGCATACTGTGAGGAAGATATCACAATGGAAATGGGGTCAGTGGCCTTATTTGAACTGCAATGGAAATTGGAAGGACAGCAACGATGTGCTTAAAAATATAGTTAAAAAAAAAACCATTGTATCCTTCTCTCAGACCAAAACATCCTATTTATGTGTCTGTTAGTGTCTTTATTCAATTTCGTATTTAATGTCTACACAGCCAGTGACAGTTGTTTGCTCAACATGCTGTGCAACAATCACTGTAAACACTGTATGTGACAGGGATAACATCAGCATTAACAACATACACATAATTTAAGTGCTGTTTGTCTCATTAGATGATGGATCAGGTGAGCAAAGGCCCAAACTCCCAAAGAAGAAAAGTCTATTTAGTCTTTTAATGGAGTGTTGAGGTGTTCTGGTGGTCTCATCATCAAGGCTGCAAGTCTAAGGAATTCATTTATGGTTCAACGTAGGATTTAACCCGTTGATTATCGTAGCACCACTGCAACACTAGATGAATAACGATGGTTATGTTGGGTATTCATTATATACCCAAAGCAATCGTGTTTATATTCTTTCACTGTCTATGTGATAGGGAGATGGTCACGGCGAAGGCCACGTTTAAACTAAAAATGACTGCTAGCAAGATCCTAACATACAAATTTGTCTAGCAAAAGAAAAAGAGAATTTCTGAGCTGTGCATTCAGTATACCCAAAGTAATCGTGTTTGCATTCATTCATTCACTGGCAGTGAATAGGTTTGCCCTGGAAATGGCTTTGCTAAATCACAAATACTAATTTATCTAGCGTTACTGAAAATAAGATTAATGAGCCTTTTTTCAACATGCTCCACGTTGTGTTTATAAGGCCCTCTCTATGTAGTCGCCATGTCCTGACGTATAGTAACGTTTTTGACCATATCCATGGAGCATTTAAAACAATTCAGAGGCATAAATCCATCTTTACTCAATCCCAATCATTCTGCGAATTCAAACTAGTGGACGTCAACACCGGTAAAGAAAAAATGAAATAAGGTATGAGGGTGTAAAGAAAAAAAAGAACATGTTTCTAAAAATATACCACTTTGTTAAGATTTAATCTAGGACTGTTCACGCAATGCGATCATAGAGTCGAGTTTATTGTTAAGCCACATTTTTATTCTCCTCTGCATCATTTTTCATAACCTCGCCATCTGAATCCAATTCACACGCTGGTCCTGAGTATTCATAAGGAGGCATACTACAAAACAGATGGATCAAACGGACATCTTTTTTGAAATGACAGATAGGCCCTGAGGATGGTTGGATTTGCGACCGCAATAATGGATGATGAAATTTCCTAGTTCTCATATGTACCAATCATGACGCTGCTTTTCTCGTAAGGAAATCGTTTGAGGATTAAAAACTGAGTCATCTTAAATCATTTGAAACATGCCTTTAAAAGATATTCTTTTTATTATTAAATCACGTTGATATGACTCTGATGTCTTGTCAGAGTGGATGCTTTCCAGATTCTGATTGCCAGATTGTGTCACTATCCTCTTTTGTGAGGATGTCAGTGGCTGAGCTTTAGGAGAGAAATTTGCCAGTCTGAATCACACATGCCAAACAATTAATCTCTATTCGAGCTACGACATGGAAAAGTCTTAGCCAAACAGTGAACATTTTCTGAAGAGGGGTCCTGACCTCTCCAGATACAATAAGCGAGTCGACAACAATAACAGACTGACAGCTAACACGACACACATTGTGGAGGCAAGGCATGACTGTGCAGGAAATGGCCCTCTCTGTGTCAGCACTTGCTCCCAGAAACAATACCAACCAGTTGTTTGAGGCTTTACGTCATGGCTGCCGAACCAATAAAGTGTGTGGGGAATTTTCGTGCAACCAAATAGAGGCAGATGGAGCATAAAGAATAACCAAAGGCAAATGACCAGTCCATGGAAAATGGAGCACATTAAACATCTGTGTGGTTATAGCAGGTTTTTTTTTTTTTAACTGCACGTTTTGTTCTTTTTCAGCAAAGTTCTTCTTCACACACAACTGCACATAGCATAGTAACAATAGTGGGAGTTCCCCGGTGCAACAGTGGTCTACTTGTGTTGGGTGCTCAGCAGGATAAGTGCTTTGCTCAAGAACGGCAGTAAAGACACGAGAGAACATTTCTAATTTGAATATCTACAAATTAGCTTTAATATATAACTGCATTTGCACTTTATCCAATTCTTTATACAGCACCTTATTTTATCATATTTTACCTTATTTAACATCTCTTCTATCTTAATGTGTGAGTATGTGAGTATGTGTTTATGAGACAGAACATTTTGTTGTATGTAAACATGCAATGGCAATAAAGGCATTCATTCATTCATTCATACGAACGTAACAAAAATCCCTTTAAATATCAGTCCATATCACATTTAGTGAAATGGTTCTCTCTTTGTCCACTAAAGCACTTCAGATTGTTTATGAGTACAAAATGGCGGAAAATTGAGTACATGTGCCTCTTTGTATCAAATATTAGTATTGCTGAAACTGCACCGTAATCTAGTTTAGCCTGGTGGTGGGCTGATATTTGGGTGCCAGCACTGTCTGCACAGCTACACTGAATGTTCAAACACTGTTCTCCCACCACAAATGTACCTCTTGTTTATAATCTTTTCTGTTCAATACTGCTAAAGCAGATGGAAGATGAATGCACAGAAGACAACAAACACACTGAAGATGAGCTTGAGATAAACAACAACGGCAGCAACGTTACAAACACAGAAAGCACCTACATGCAGTCCGATTCCATCAATTACAAGAGCTTGATTGAGATTTAATTCAAAGCTGGGGTTTAATTGCTAATATCAAAGCATAATTAAGGTGATAAATCATGACTGATCTTATTGAATTAGGAATTGAAATAGCAAAGAACCTGCAAATTGTCTGTCAGCTAAATAAGTGTTCTTAATTGGCCTACAAGTTTGCTTCAGATACTAATGAAACTGAACAAATTTTCACCCCCAAAAAGTGTCCTGAAATAGAAGTCTTCATATGCAGTTGTTTATTCAGCGCTATGGCTGTGTGTCCTGTTCAACTTGGAAATTAATCTTCAACTTAAAATAGAGTATTTATACAAGTGGCAAAAAAGTAAACAGAAAATCTCAAATGTCTCTCTGTACGTGGCTGAAAAGGCAACTTATACATCCTCCTTCAGGCTCAACTTATATTTGTATATTTTCAAAAATAGTGACTGAAGAATATGATGTAGACAGAGTGATGAGGATGGAGAATCGGTTACCCTCAGAGAGAGAGAGAGAGAGAGAGAGAGAGAGAGAGAGAGAGAGAAAAGATAAGGATGGAAAAAGGAGATGGTGAAAGATGGGGTGAGATCAAATAATGCCAGCAAAACCAAGTGCACACAAGCACCAGCATGAGCACATGGATAGGTCCTAATGTCTCCCCATGCAATTCCCCCACACTCACAGTCACACACACTCCTGTATGCACACACACACTCACACACTCTCACACACTCTCTCTCGCTCTCTCAGACTGCATCTGCCGGAGCTAGTGGCTGTAGTTAAATTGAAATATTTCCCGGCGTGTGTCAGAAGCATGCAGAATGATAATTATGACAGATCTGATTAGGCGGGCCGAGTCGGGCGGCTCCGGGCTGCAGGTGCGACCTTGTGCATTCCTGAGTGTGTAAATAAAATTAATTACAAGCGTAGGGGGCGCGCAGCGCGTGACATCAGCGCGCACAAGGGGGACTCCCACGGGGGGCACCCTAATGGAATATTTTCCCAGAGTCTAATAATACAGTTGGTATTGACTTGAGGTAATTAGGGGGATCATTAAAGCGTTTTTCCCGGCGTATTTGCCTGCCTGATCAGATTAGTGAGAATGGGCCTCAGAACAAGCCCTGTGTGGTCTGTCAGGAGAAGTGGAAACAGTGGGAGAGGGTTAGCTAGTGAGCATTTGCAGGAAAGCAAGAGCTCGCAAAATACTGTGCCTGTCACAAGGACAAGGGTAGCATTTGCTAACAAGCAGGAAAAGGTTATGGACTAGTACGGTTTGGCTTGTGGCTAATAGGTTGAGCACTGGTTATGCCTTAAGAGTATTTAATAGAGAGAGGGCTATGGAACTATTAGCAAAGTGCTAGCTCAGTTTACTAGTAAACTGGCTAACACCTGCTCCACAGTGGAAAACATTTGTCTTATAATAATGCATTTGAGGTGATGTTGAAGAGACAATTTGGAGTCCTGACAGTGGGGGCAGATTCTTAGTTTGGACTGCACTGAGGAGGCAGGCGAGGAGGAGGGAGTGGGCTGTGCAATTGGAGACAGATGGGGTGAGAGGTGGCATGTAAGGCGTAAGTGAGAGAGATAGTGGGAGAGACACAAAGTGCTCTGGGCATGCTCAGTGAGACCCCCGGCTCCTGCTAAGATGGGGAGTGTTCGATGAAACAGGCAGTGGAGAGAAAACAGGCTGGTGGGAATTCCACTGTCCATTAAACAATAAGAGAAAGGCTCATTTCAGAGGGAGGGGAAGACTTACCGTTTGCAAGATAATTCATTCGCTAAATTAATTATTCAGACAGCTGGGTCTCCAGTTCAAGAAATTGTGTCTTTAATAATAGAGAGGATCTGGCCTAGCCTGTTTCCCATGGCAACCTAATAACCAAGCAGGCACATGAGATAAATAAATAAATCAATTAATAAACAGTCACGGCCCTTTTAGATCCCTAGGGGTTGTGATATGCTTGCTCTGATCCGCCTAATTTGAGGGAGAGAGGGGTGTGGAGAACTGTAAGTCCACAGACAAAAAAGAAGACGTTGTGATGCCTGCCCTGCCATCGCACAGAAAGTACAACTTTTCTGCAGCAAAATTTCACTCTGCCGCTCCAACACATAGCCCCTAGCAGTTCCTGATATTAAAAAGTATCTGATGAACGTCTTCACTGTATCAATTTTATTATCCTAGGATGTCATTCAATGCCATTTGTATACAACTCTTCATGCAAAACATGACTTCTAACACGCTGACCCCCAAGTGGCTTCTCAGTAACAGACAAACCTCTGAACGGTCACAATCCAGAAACAGACACCCAAAAGGTCAGCCATCTGCCCCTCTTGTTAAGCAGCCATTGGATGGAGCAGAATGATAGAAGTGGTGTGTGTAATACGTGTGGTTGTGTGTGTGTGTGTGTGTGTGTGTGTGTGTGTGTGTGTGTGTGTGTGTGTGTGTGTGTGTGTGTCTGTGTGTGTCGTTGGCCTGGTCTGGTTGGATGGGTCATGTGCTAAATATCGGAGATGAGACTGAAGAGAAGCGTTCAAGTCTCCATAAAACATGTACGACCACTAAGCGGATTCCACCCGTAACAGGAAATTAGTCATTTTCCAAACATGAAGAAGGCAGTTCCAGTTATCCTGTCACCCTCCCTTCCTACTCATATCAGTGTCCCCACCCGCCCCCACCCACCTCCACCCACCTCTCCAGACCAACAAGGCACTCCCCCCCCCCCCACCCAACCCCACCATCACCCCCCTCCCTACCCCCCTCCACTCCAGGGACTGCCGTGCCAGGCGAGTGCGGGGGTGACAGATGGCATACACCAACCTCCCCCTCGCTCTCCCCCCTACTGCACCAGCCCCCCTGCCCAGCCCCCCCGGTGGCACAGCGGCGGACCAGATCAGTGCCATTCTGTCTCATTAGAGCCTGGGTAATTAGCGTAGCCTCTTCCAGGGGAGAATGAGCGAGTGAGAGAGAGAGAAAGCGAGATGGGGAGAGGGTGGTGACTGCGTTCTGTACACTTCTGGTCATTGAGGAGTCGGAGGGCTTTGAGCCCCGTGGTGAGCAGGGCTCCCAGGGTGCTTGTTTTATGACAGAAGGGACTCTGATTCCATCCGTTGCACAATTCCTCTCAGGAAGTGTCAGAGATGTTTAGACATAAAAATCGTGTCAAAGGAATGGCCCCAGCCCGCTCCCGCCCCACCCTCAGCTAACCTCCCATCGCTCAACTGAACATTAGCCGCCCTCTCTGCCAGGCTAGCCAACACACCAAGCCTCCCCTGTTAATGTGAATGAAAACAAAGCATAGTAGCTTGCTAGATAGCGCTCTAGCCCTACTGAGCCAGTTAATAATGTTGACATCAACTCCAGGCTATCCAAATCATAGCTTGCACCTCCGCCGGCTAAAACAAAATGGGCCGTTTGGCGAACGTAGCTACTTCTGGCAGTGTCATCGCTGGATTTGAAGCAGTAACACACAGTTGTTTTCTCCAAGTCTGACATCTCCTGAAGCTAAATGGAGAGGGAGCATTCTTGGAGCATTCGATCAGTTTGAGTCATTGAGGAATGGATCATGAATAATGATTCTGATTTTATCAAAGACTAAATGTAATATATGTCCTAATAAATCAGAATTGCTGCATGGCTTACTTACTTAAAAAATGTACGCCCAAACTTGAAAACGTGAAATGTCGACAATTAATCTGATAAAGTAATATGGCTTGGGTTAGATTCAATGCTCTATAGTTACCTCTCTGAATTTGTGGCAGTAAAAGAGTGATTGAAATGCAACATTGAATATGTGTGAGAAAGGGGGGGCAGTTAAGGG
This sequence comes from Perca flavescens, assembly GCF_004354835.1. NCBI lineage: Eukaryota > Metazoa > Chordata > Actinopteri > Perciformes > Percidae > Perca > Perca flavescens. The sequence continues at coordinate 10,682,416 of NC_041336.1, read as the reverse complement.
GTGGCAGAGGCCTGCTGTGGTTACGAGCCCTAAGAGAGGACGGGATGGCAGCATTCCAGGAACCCCCACAAACACACACCAACAGACACAAACACACACATTCAAATGTGCCTGCACACCAACCCATATTTGACGCACAGAAAAGCACACACACAAACACATATCTAAATGCAGTATACACACACACGCACACACACCTAAGCATACACTCAGTGGCGCATGCAGCAATCAATAAACTCCTGTTTACTGCTTTTCTACCCAGGGGAACACAACTTCAACTCCACATCTCATTTCTCTCAGATCTCCATTGCTTTTGTCCTTCCCTTGTCAGCTGCATCATCTGTCTCTGTGTGAATGAGGCACATATCTACACTACACGGTGCACACATATCCCCACACACACACACACACACACATATCTACGGGACTGGTACCAACTGATCCTGGTCACCTGATCCTGTGCTTGCGTAAGCATGCTGGGAAATCCTAAGCTGAGCTGAAGGGGTTGAACTGAACTGCACACCAAGCTGACAGGACGGTGCCAGGCTCAGTGATGAGGCCTCTTCCCCACCCTCCCCCCACCATTATTTCCCTGGACCCCATATGGGCATCCTGCCAGTCCAGCCCATCCTCCATCCTCATCACCAAACACATCCACACTGCACGCCCAACCTCAGTTGCCAGCCGTCTCTGCTGATATGGTACTCTACCAAAAGGCTTGGATAGTGTGGTTTTCTTCCTGCAAGGCTGCAAACCTCTCTGGACTTAAGCTGCCGTTTACAACATGTCATTTAAAAATACATTTTGCCATTCTTTCTGGCTGACTGATTCACACTATAGTAAGCTCATGAACAATTAACACTGACATACTCAACACCCAGTAGCCCAGCCTTACCTCACATGAAGTAATCATTTCTTTAGTTCCAGCAGTGGCACCACCATGCTTTTTTCCCCTTCTTCGGACTAAGCAGAAAAGAGTAGCTAACTGGAGCAGCGACTTAATATTCTGGATGTTTAGTTTTTTTTCCTGTCTGTGACATTTAATATTAGACCTTAAGCACTTTAAAACCAGCCTCACCTCACCTATCTGAGACCATTATAGTGTGAAATGTTATGGATAGTAGTACGACTAGGGCTGAGCAATATATCGATGTTATATTGATATCATGATATGAGATATCGTGTTGTCTTTTCCTGGTTTTAAAGGCTGCACTACAGTAAAGTGATGTCATTTTCTCAACTTACCAGACTAGCTGTTCTATTGTTTGCCTTTAACCACTTGATCATTATATTCACATTGTTGATGATTATTCACCTAAAATCTAATTGTGAAAATATTTTGTTAAAGCACCAATAGTCAACCCTACAATACTGTCGCAGGTATTTGATCAATAATATCGTGATAGCTGATTTCCTCCATATCGCCCAGCTCTATCTACGACTGCATCAAACATTGCATTTTTCATTACTGATTAATCTACAGATGATTTTCTCCATTAGTTAGTTGGTTGATTACATGTCCAAACCCAAACACATTCAATTTACAATAGTATAAAACAGCAAATGAGAAACAATAAGAACAGCTGCAAATACCCACATTTTAGAAGATGGGACCAGCACATGTTGGCATTTTTGCTTGTAAAGTGTCTCAAATGATGGATAAATTAGATAAATAGTTTTTAATTGATTTTCCGTCCATTAACTAATCAATTAATTGACTAGTATCTAACGCAGCTCTACTGCTGTCAAAATAATATAACATGGAAATGTTATTAAAATCCTGTGGCTTATGTACATATGTAGGGGAATAGACAAAAGACATTTCCACCCATATTGTTGGACAGACGCACGTTCTGGGAAGTAAAAATTACAATTGAATTATCTGCCCACAGCGTAAAACTTAATAGGTAAAACTACAACCTCTTCCCACTTTAAGGATTTTAGATGGGTTTTTTTGTGGAATCAGCAACTGAAAACTGGGTGCTGGTCTCTGATTTTTTTTTTTTTAGGGTTCAGGGGTCCTGATGAGGAGGAGCGGCCTGGCCTGGCGCTGCTGGTAGCTGTGGCAATGCAGGCTGGGTAGTAAGGGGGGAGACCAGCTGCCCGGGGAGCGCCCATTACGAGATGGAGCCAGAGATAAGTGCTCTCCCAGGCCCCCTTTCACAGGCATAATTAGCACACTTCTTATCTGCTGCTCAATTCACATTCACACCCGCCTGCCATGAATGGAACGTGAAAGAGAGGCAGAAATCGGGGGAACGAGAGAGGTAGAGGGGCAAGACAGAAAGATGGGAGTGAGGTGGAGAAGGCACGGCGGAAACCTGTTCCCAGACAAACCTTCATTTGACAGAGACATGTGCGAGTTAATACTGCGACCGCCTCGCTCTCCCCCTTTCTCTTTCTCTATCCTTCCAAGAAGTCTTTGAACTCCTTAACAAAAACAGTGGTTTGTGCATCAAACTGCAATTTGGTAAAACAAAGCTATCTGGGGGTATAATCATCCTAATCAGCAAGAAAAAAATAAAGCCTTTGCAGATATTTCTAGATTATTCCGCCCTTGGTGATCTATTTCTCCCCCCCATCGTCTTCATCAAGCGCAATTGTGGAAATCTTCCCAACTCCTCCGACAGACACGTGAAAACCTTTAATAATAACTCCTTAGTGCTACATTTTTTAAATTGGTTTTAATATAGAGTTAAATTGGTGGTGTGTTTTCTCTTTTATCCCCCCTGTTCCCAACACACACAAGCTTGTATTGCGTGAGCGCCCTGCTCTCTGGGAGAAGATAACAGGGGCCCCATGGTCTTACTGAGTGGAGCTAATATAAACAGGTTTGTTTGGTGTTGAAACAGTGTCGACTGCTAAACTCCAAACCTACAATAAAGAGGACATGTGTCATTATGTCCATAAACCACAGCAGTGATGCACTGACTTTCTACTTCTTTGCCTTTACCTGTATAAATATGTTGATGTTGCATGAATCTAGTATTAAATATTTCTATGATCTTTTTGATGCTGTTTTCTGTATAGACGGATGTGTGTGTGTGTGTGTGTGTGTGTGTGGTATTTAGAGGTAAAGTGCACCAGATGCTTCTCAGGTCAAGGATTGGCTTATTTCAACAGAAGTGTCTCAAAACCTTGTGTCAAATAGGTGTATGTGGAATAATTTATGTATGCAGGTTTAGAATTACATTTTTGGGATTTATGGCACATGAATACTGCTGTTAGAGCTACTTTAGAAAGCTAGATCTCATGAAATAATCAACAGCATTTACACATGATGTTGCTTTTTTTTTTTACTTAGGTAAAAGACACAATGATAAGATTTTGACAGACTACACTATTTGGATACTGAATAAAGACCATTTTTCAATGGTGACAAAAAAGCTCTTCGTATTTTGTAATTGAAGCTTGAAAGTGGTCAATTAAGTTTCCTGGTAAAAGACAATGACTGGGACTCTACTAACAGCAAAGTCTTTGTTTCATTCAGTGAGGTGTTCAGTGTGTGTGTGTGTGTGTGTGTGTGTGTGTGTGTGTGTGTGTGTGTGTGTGTCTGTACCTGGCTCTTGGAGGCGGCCACCTTTGCGAACAGGGCTTGGGAAACTTTGGCCCTCTTCATCTCCTGCTGGATCTCGTCGTAGATGGTGGAGTTGATGTTGAGGATGCAGCTCTCTGTTTTGCCGTTCCACTCGCTGGGCAGAGGCGACGGTTTTACCTGGTCAAAAGAGTAAGGGCAACGGAAATGATGAAAATCCTGCAAAAAAAAAAAAAATCATACATATGTTCCATTTAAAACCTTAATAATTCTCTTTTGTATTTGATTTGGTTGTGTGTATGTCCTGGGTCACTGTACTGTTCCTGATGATTATTTGTTTTAATATCATCAGAGTCATGTGCGACAAATACTGTGTATCTGTACGTGTTGTGTAACTGAGTAACACGATTTCCCTTTATTTTTTCAGACATTCTGATAGCAAATTAGACTAAAAAAAAAATCACACACAGAAGCAAAAGCTCTATTTGACCTAGTTAATCAGCATTAGGTGTAATTAAAATCTTAAGCTTTGTAATAGTGTAAAATAGGGTGCAATTAGACATTCTTTCAAACTAAATCTGATCAAAAATATGAATATTAGCCATGCACTTGAAAAATAAATTCACATGCTGGTACTATTAATGTTTCCTGCTTCAAAGCCATGTAAATACTGAACTAGCAATGAATTGCATGTTGGGAGATAACAAGCCTCAGAGTGTGCATTGTCTATGAGAATGTGTGCATTCAGATTGGTGAAGGCAGAGAGGTGAGGCGTGTGGAGTTATTTGCTCACAGGGGAAATGCCCACGGGGGTTCGGGGGTTCCAGTCCTCGGGCCTTACGCTGTTACAGTCTTCCCTCCGCGGCTGCAGTCGGGAATACAACACAACCGTTATTTGTTCAGGCTCACATGATGAGAAATTAACAGTAATCTGGCTAAACACAAGTGGGCATGGGCCGGTAACCGGTTTCAAGGTATACTGCGTTTTGAAAAAGTCACAGTTTCAAAACCACTCAAATATTTCCGACATACCATTTCCTAAGGTGTGAGCTGTCCTTTTAGGAGTCTTCAAGGACAGAAAGTACACTTTAGAAAACCCACTCTCTGCCAGTGTGCAGTGTGTTAAAAAATGAAATACATTGTGTTCGATGTCTTTTTTGTTTTTTTTACCCAGACATTTCAAAAAGAATACATTTTAAAGCTGTAATTGCGATACCGCAATACCGTGAAACCGTGATATTTTTGCTGAAGGTTATCATACAGTCAGAATCGTATACCGGCCCATGCCTAATCACAAGCATACACACCTATCTCTTCTCTCTCTCACACACACACACACACACACACACACACACACACACTGGAGTGTAGATTTACACCCACACACAGCTCCAGCGTTACTTTGCTAAAAAACACTTGGACGTGTTGTTCTTACATCAAGCTGGTGATTAAAAAATAAATGCAAGTCAAGTGAAATCAAATCATCTTCATTCAGCGGCTTGTTGCATCTTGACGAAAATCCTTTGACAAGGTAACAAGTATCCTAATAAAAGCATTACCCACGAACCATTAGCATATGAATCATTTCATACGAGCCCTTTTGAAAGGAGACAAATCGGCAGGGTTGGGTACGAGTACAAGTGCGTGGCATTCAAACAAACCACAATAACACCAACAGCTACAACTAACTCATGACACAGTCTGTGATCCAAAAACATATGTATTTAAATATTTGTCTAGACAACTCATACAAGCTCCTTTATGTGTTAAAGACAATCACATGATCCTAAAATTTGTGGTGAAACTGGAACGTCGGGAGAATATCTGGGCCTTTCATCCTGTTTTACGACAGCTCGACATGGGCTCGTCAGTCTGAGCGGTAGGTTACCATGTCGAGCTAATTGTTAAGGCTGGGACGTGCACAAACTGGCTTTGGGGGAGTTGAGCCGACCCATCAGCACACATGAGAGAAACATACCTCTGCATCTGTTTTTATGAGGCCAATAAAAAACCCTCCTCTGTCTCTGGCTCAATTGCCACCCTGGCTGATTTATGTGCTTAGATTCACACCGCATTGCTCTATAGGAGAGGCTGGCAGATGGCCAGGTGTATGAGGGTGCAAACGTGTGTGTGTGTGTGCGTGTGAGAATCATGTTGTGTAGGAACAGGTCTACATGATAAATGTTGATAGGGCTTGAGTCATACAGGTGAAGCATATTAGGCCTCGGGATATTCTATAGATGTGTCAAAAGTATTCCAAGTGATCTGAACCAGAGGCTTTGAGTTTTGGGTCATGTTTGAAATAGTTAATATGCTATGTGCTGTAGTAGTCATTGTGTGTTGTTCAGGTTGCAGATCTCATTCTGCATTGTTACGCATCTCTATAGCTCTGTAAGCTGGTCTCAGACATGCTAAATGTCCCTCTGTACATTCATTCAGTAAGCAAGTGGCTCGTTGATCTCTGATTCACCTGACGGGACTAATGAAAATCTAAAAAAAGAATAGTCATAGTTCCAAATGGTGTCTCTGCATCTGATATTTTAATAAAATCATTAACAGTGGGTTATTCAAGCCAAACAAAACCTTCTTTTGCAAAGGTCCAGCTCTCTTACTCTGACTCTCTGTCCTGCACTAACACAGCCTCTGATTGTAAAGATGACCCGTGAACTGCAAAGTGGCCCTGCATAGGTTCAGCACCGCCGCTTCAGAATGCGACTCTTTTCTTTTTAGTTTTGCAAAGACAGCAACTGACATCATGCTGAGCAGTTTCGGGGTGGAGGCTTCATCTTGAAAATGGGTGGGCCTGTGCTTCTGTCTTTCTTTTTCTTAATAAAAGCTAAATCTTCACCGGGGACAGGACAGAGGAGGCCTTTGTCTGCCCCTCTCGCCTCCCAGATGCAGCTGACCGCACTTCAAATAGGCTTAAGTGGTAGAAAGTCGCCACATACCTTTCAAGTGAGGGACACTGATTTGCGGTGGTTTTTGGAACTGGGACTGACTAAACGATGTTTGATCTTTCACGGAACTTGTCATCATTGAGTGAGCTTTATTTTTTTTTTAAATGGGAGGGCTGTTAATGCTGCCTAATGCATGGTAAAAGGTCAAAATTAGCACAAAAATTATCCATCATTTGTGCACCATTCTCACCTGTGCGGTGAGGGCGGGGATGATGCAGAACTCATTTACATGCAGGGAGAATGTAAAGTATGTTCTCTAGTGCGCACATTGACAGAAACGAATGGGCTTTTATTTATTCCATGTTTTTACGGACAGGAAAAAAAAAAGCAGAAAGAGTTACAATGGAGGAGAATGTGAGGCATGTATAAAGAAACACATTGTGCTGGGGAGGTGCTTGTATCCATACTTGCTGTCATCACGTGTAAACAGAGTGAGCTAACGAGTGCAGTGCATGAGTGTGTTTGTACACTAGAAATTTGTCTTTTTTTACACTCTAATAAACTAAATAAGTAACAATTTGTTTAAACTCTTGTAGCGCTTGTGAAACCTGGCAGACTTCAAGAGGTTTGTTACGCGCCTGGAGAACGTGACACCACCACAAACACAGCCATTACATTCCAGCTTCTTGAAAACACTCATACCTGCTGTCACACCTGCATACCTGCAAACACATGCACAACCCTAACAATAATAGCCTTGAGCTAACCAGTTCACAGGATCAGATCTACTATCACATACATTTTTTTTTTTTTTTTTTTTTTTATGATAACTGAATGCAGACTTTGTCATCTCTCTTTTTGTTGCATGCTTTCTAAACTATGGCTGCACTTGTGTTCCTTCTCCAGTATAGAGATTTGCAATTTGTTGATCCCTTTTCAGCCTTTTGGAACTCTTATTTCACAAAATTCTGACTTGGTGCCACAAATATCTTCAATGGGCGGAGCCAACGACAACATTTTTCAGTGTGCAAGTTAAGCTAGCTGGCCAACTTGAAAGGTATTTGATGGGCCCAGTTGGGTAACAAGGTTTGCACTCGAGGATTTTTGTTCCCGAGACTTGGATTTGGTTTTCCTTCGTCGATACATAAGAGTCTCACCACAGCGGATGTGCATCTTTTGAGAAATATAATTAGACATCTGGGCTACATGGAGACTGTGAGAATTGTGATTGGTCGTCTTGGGCTGCTTTGTGTTTTCACCACGTTTCCGCCACATAAAGGAGAATACTGAACAAATGCTTATTTTTTTTCCCTTTTCAATAACGTCAGACAAATGTGTTTTCAGTGATGTCAAAAAGCATCTCCACTTCTTCCCTCCATGATCGTCGTTATCTTTTGGAAAGTGAATAAAATAATCTAGGATTACTTTAGGTGCATTATACATGCACAACACCTCGTTACAATGCATGACACATTTACGGCGTTGCAGTGGTGCTACAACAATTGACCGCTCAAACCATAAATCAGATCCTATGCTGTACAGCAGCACCACCAGCAAACCTTGATGGAGTATAAATCTGCCTTTATCCCCTTGACTTTAAATTCGAATGCCCTTGTGAATTCAAAAATCTTAGCGCATTAAGGTTTATTCCAATTTGTTTAATATGTTTCTGTCTGTAGAGCAGAAGAAATGTTTGTAAAACTAAAACTCCAGTCTACTAATGAGGTCCTACTGAGCTCCATTCAAGACACTAAGTTATCTCCAATGCAAACGCCACAGGAAAACATGCACAGGAAGGAATAAAATCTCTGGTACCTGTACAGGTCGGCTGGGTGGAGTGCTGATGAGTGGGGGGGCGCCCATGGCCGATGCTGCCGTGAGGCTGCGCTCCCTCTCATCCTGATAGATGCGATCGCGCTCAGCTTCCGGCAGCTGCAGGAAGTTCTGCATGGCGCGGAGGTTGACCAGCAGCGACTGGGACGCTGTTTTCGGGTCTTCCTCCTTGCGTAAAATCTCGGACAGCAGGCCCTGCATGATGGGGTGGGTGGGAAACAGTTGGGTGGTGGGGGTCAGGGGGGCAAGCGAGAAGGAAAAGAATCACATTAGAGGACTCTTAAATAAGTCACTAAAGGAGAGCCATGAGCGTAAATGAAGACTCTAAGGACAATAGAAATGTGACACTCTTATACCCACTTAAACTGTTAACAAATACTGCCTTTTAGGGACTCTATTTAGACCACAGTTTTTACTCCACACAGTGTTTTCCTGTGTATCTACTTGTATCTACTGCTACTTTTCTTTTCCCTTGATTACAACTGTGCCTCCACTTTTCTCAGACTCAGCTTTCCCTACAGCCACTCTCTACCTTCCATTATTCTTGTTGTAAAATCACATGATCAAACTGCTCATCCTCTTGCATATTCACTCGACTCTTTACAGAGCTTTTGGCTTGAAGTAAAAAAAATAAATAAAAAAAAGATACAATTCTGCTCTGTCAGTTCGTAGCACTTCATCAATCTCGGATGACAAAACTACTGTATGTAATTGAAACTATTGTGTGGCATTTGAACCTGTAACGCTTTATTGTGTGTCATTTTGCAGATCTTGGACATATTCTTAGAGCCGTATGTGGCTTTCGATAGGAGCAGCAGCTACTCGCCTGAAATGTGAAAGTCTTGTACGGGCAATCAGTGTATCCTCTGTTTACTTTTCAATAGCGCTCAATTCCATCATTATGAGACGGCAATGACTCCATTATCAGAGATGTGTGATTGGGCCTTTTCATCAGCTCTTGGCCACACACTGTGCAAACCATCGCTCCGCTTCTCTCACTATCAATAGGTGTGATTTGGTAATAAAACAAGGTGATGGGGAAAACATGCTCATGCTTTTATTTTTATTTTTTTATTTTAAAGCATGCAAGTCCTCTCGGGAAATGAGTAGAGCTAAAGAAAATGTGATTGGTGTTTGTCTGGCTATTAAAATGTATGTGTCACGTTTAAATCGGTAGGTCTGTGGTATTCAGACAAGTATGAGCAGATACTCACATGAAATCTGACTCAAGAGTGACGTTCTTACGGCGAAGTGGACTGTGCACTTAATGTACACAAGTATTCAGGGGATAGATTAGCGGCATATATAATTTATGTTTGTAGTGTGTATGTGTATGTGTGTGTGTGTGTGTGTGTGTGTGTGTGTTTGTCTGCATTCTTCAGTGTGTGCATGCTTATCATTCTTTGCCATCGACCCTTTCTGTCTATCTCTTTGGTCAATCAGTTTCCTCTCCAAAAATACAGAAAAAGCCTTGGTTCCTCCCCTCAGTCTCTGATCCACCTCCTGAATCGACAGCAGCCCCTTCATGTCACTACTCAACACCCCCCTCCCTTCTCCTTTTATTAACACGGAGTCGTGCAAGAAAAAAAAAAACAAAAAAAAAAAACACTCGGCTAATAAATAATCCTCCAAAGGCAAACTCTCCAACGGCACATTGGGCTAATTCCTCATATCAGCCACAGATAAGACTGTGTCTGTGTGGGAGCTTGAAAATCTGCACGAAAACACCACTGTCTGACTCTCTCACACACACACACACACACACACACACACACACACACACACACACACACACACACACACACACACGCAAACGCATTTTGGGGGTTGCTGTACGTTCTTATTCTAATACATCCTTATCAGTTTCTGTTTGTTTCCTTTTTCATACACAGCGACTTCAAAGCAAATGGAGTTGTAATGAGGTTTGCTGTCACCTCCTTCCACCCTCCATCTAATACAGACGGTACGTCTTAAGACGTTATCGCTGCCTTCTGTGTGTGCGCGTGTGGGGAGGTGTGTAAGGCCTCTGACTATGAAGTGAAACCACATATTTTGGCAGGAAGAGCACGCACGCCATGACTGAGCCTGGGTCTCTCACATGGCAGGCTACCAGTTGTGTTGAAGTACAGTAGAGGTGCTGGATTGTTCTGGAGTGAGAATTATGAATGAGATATAGACTGTGGAAATAAACCAAATCAAACCCCAGGCCTTTCTTAGTATTTCTTAGTAAAAAAAAAAGGGTCCCATAATAAGTGTTTTATGACTTTCTTATTGTGATGTGTGTATTTCCTTTTCAAATGGGTTGTTGGTGTGGAATCTTTGACAGTGAGGGATACACTAAGTGTTATGTGCAGTTTGATTTCAAAAGTGGGATTGTTGAAACATTTAAGATGACATTTTTGGATGGACTTTTTAGTTACAGCCTGTAACTTTAGTGGTGCTACTTAATGTTTTTAAAAAGGTACTGTTTGTACTCCAAACGGACAGACTGGAGCATAAAATTAAATAAAAATGAATTAAAAGTGATTTGACCTAGAAAAAATTGACCTATATCATTATTATTATGATTATTATGATTATAATTATCATAATTACTATAGCAGAAAGTAGCAGGAAGGAGAATGAGGCTTTGGACTTTTTCGGATATTTTTAGTAATGACAATGATTGGATATTTCTGTTGTTGTTGTTGTTGTTTTAAAGTAAGAGAAGACCCTGTTATTCAAGCCCATCTGTCTTCCCTCCTCACCTGGGTTCTGTTGAAGGCCACGCGGGCGAAGACTGCCTGGGAGATGCCCGCCCGCTTCAGCTCGTCCCTCACCCACTGGTAAATCTCGACGGACACCTCTGTGTTTGATGCCACCTGTGGCTCCATGGGCTTGGAGTGGGAGTTGCGGTTGACAGGTGGGTGGTTGAGGTACTGCTGGGACAGGGACTGCTGCGCCAGCAGCCGGTTCACTGCGTACTGCTGGTTGAGGATCTGTGCCATCACAAGCTGCTGGTTGACCAGCTGGGGGCTGATGGGCGTGGACACCAGGCCCGGGTGGTGCAGGCTGGGAAGCTGGGGCTGCCGGCCACCGGTCTGGCCACCGTGCGTCGGTGGAGCGTGGGGCAGCGGTGGCACCGGCGAGGAAGGAGTCTGCTCGGCTGTGCTGCCGGGAATAGGCTGCTGCTGCTGGGAGAAGCCCAGGTGGTTGTGGTTGTGGTTGTGGCTGTGGCTGTGGCTGTGATTAGAGCCGGGTGGAGAGAGGTCGGACAGGCCATCCATCTCTGCTGGAAGGAGAAAAACGAGCAAAGAGAGGGCAGAAGTGGAGGGCAAAAGAGACAGAGGCAGAGATGGGGAAAAAGACAGGGTCAGTTATAGTTTCAAAGTCTCCCTCAAACACCACAAAGAAAACACAGGAATGAACAATGTAGAAGAGAGGAAAAAACCTTAACTACAAGTGCTGGACAATCCGAAAAAGTGAAAACTTAATCTCAACATTGTGAACAGTTTGATCAGTATAATGTCACCGTAGCCATAGTCTAAACCAATCTGCTCTGCAGTGAATCTTAATTCCCGTTTACTTTCATGGCCCATGGAAAGGAAAACATTTTTGCAGTCCACCAACCCAAAACCAGTAACAAAAATATACAGGAGTTTAGTGTCTTTTCCCTAACCAGTACCCTTCGCAGGCCTCTTCCTCCCTGATTGGGTATGACACAGCTGATCAGCCAATGACAGGTTAAAAAAAAGGGAAAAGATCGAAACGCAGATAAAAGAGCATCATTGTGTTTGACCTGTGTCTTCCACAAGCCATGCCTTCGAAATTAAGCTCAAACGTCTGTGGCCTCATCATGTGAAAAATAAATCTTGGGAGACACAGTAGAGTGTGTGTATGTGTAGGTACAGGATTAATGTGTGTGTGTGTGTGTGTGTTCTCTCTTTGCATCCTTAATTCCAAAATAAGGAACACAAGCTAGCCAATATGACATTTTTAGGTGAGGATGGTCTAAATGTAAGGAGCAGTGAATGGAGACAGAGGGAGTACATCGGTGGATAGAGTGTGTACCCTTGTCTGGGTGTACTAAAACCGACAGTACTTTAACTATCTGTGAGATAAAAAAAAAATAATAATAATCTATGTGCCGTCATTTAATGGCGTTTTGGAGATTTTTGTGGCATCTCTTGCTTTGGGAATCTTTAAGTCCATAATGGCTGCTCGGGAATATTTTAAGTGATGTGCTTAGAGGATGAAAACAATGATTTAACATTCAAAGTACTACCCACAGCGAAGTGAATGAGCAGCTGAATGTTTTTAGGTTTCCGCCTCTCGTTAAGGAATTCACATATGCTGAGGTTTTCTGTGTGCACTGTGCCGAGTGAGTGAGTGAGTGAGGGGGCAGCGTTTAAGTATTCATACGGATGGCAACATTAACACCTTAGAAGTGTGCTGCGGCCTCCACATCCCACAGAAAAGCAACGTATGAGATTGTGAAAAGCGTAAATTGCCGTTATGGGGAGGAGGGCGGGGGGTGGAGGGGGAGAATTCAAGAAGCTGAATTTTTAAGCAGATAAAAGATTAAGTGCATGGATGTTTTCCAAAAATACCCACAATAATCGTGTGTTTTAGCTGCCTGTTTCTTAACTGTCAGCAAGCACAAAACACCCGGCCAAGACGGGTCTATTGAGCGTTTGTCAAAAACAAATGATGTGGAGGAAAAAAAAACAAAAACAAAAAAAATCTTGGTAATAATCACATCTCTTCCCATAATCCCTGGCATTCCCTGGCTCTGATGGTATGGCGTGTCTATTCACTCATATGTGAATGTGTGTGTGTGTGTGTGTGTGTGTGTGTGTGTGTGTGTGTGTGTGTGCGCATATGCTTGCTCGCACAGATTGCTGGGGGGCATGCTCACAACACACAAACACACAGGCACACAGAGGCATTTCCATGCAAATTGAAAAGAGAAAGGGTGACAGAAGAGCATGGCAGGCCCTGGGAGAAAAAGGCTGCCACAGAAGCAGCAGTCCTCGTGTGGAATCCTGCCACAAAAGAGCCCGGATTAAACACACAATGGGAATGGGATGTGGGCTGAGGGAGGGAGGGAAGGTGTGTGTGTGTGTGCGTGAGAGACAGAGAGAGAGAGAGAGACAAGAGAGAGAGAGAGAGAGAGAGAGAGAGAGAGACATACAGTACAAAGTGACCCAACTCTCTTTCTCTGTGTTGGCTTCCCTGCACTTGCGTTTCCACCTCAAAAGAAGAGACACCACATTCGCTGGCGGCCGGTAACGCCACTTCAACTGGCAGAGCAGCGGAGTAGCTTGCCAGTACCTATGACCAGGTACTTATTCCCCTTGACTTCAGGCTGAAACTGCTTGCTAAATGCGGTGTGGTGAAGTAAATGCAGAGTCACATTTGACGCCACTGCCAAAGCACAAAGGGATGACCGTGCCACTCTCTCTTCCAGCCTTCAAACTTGGCATTTCACCAGGACTTTTCTCTCCCTGCCATTTGTGGCCATGTTCAGCAGGCAGCAGCCCGTCATGAATATTGAGGTTGGGGGAGTTGCTGTGGAGCGTGTGGTGGGCACCTGAGGCTTGTGTGCCAAGGTTTTTTTGTCTGAGGTTTGGCTAAGATGGTACATGGGTGCTAGAGTTTGTGTGAATACGTGCAGGCACATCTTGAGATGTTATCGCTGCTTCTGTGGCGTCTATGTCAGTGGTTTTGTTCTTATCAGGACTTGATGTCTCCAAAGAGTGACACACAAAAAAAAACTTTAAAATGACTGAATGTTTAGCAGTTTAAGCTTCTTTAATGTCAAAAGGTTTTAGTATTTTAATGTATTGTAGCTGAAATGGGACGTTACGTGATATAGTGTGGCCATGGTGTTGGTGTCATTTTAAAAGTTTATAGGATACAGGTTAAGATGAGAAGCGTGAAATGGAAGGATTGTTTCCAAATTCCAAATAGAGTATGAGCAAAGAAAGTAAATAAACGATTTTTCATTTTAATGTGACTTTAAAGTGCTATTTGGTTTTCGGATAAGGATTAAGACTTTAATTGAGATTTCGGTTTAGGCATGACAGGCAGTAAGGTTAGGAATTAAGAAAGGAATGTAGCTGGCTATCACAGTGTGTTCCCACCGTCACATTATGGCGACAAAAATCTGGTCCAAACAAAGCAAAGCACTGCATTTTAGGGTTAAAAAACACAAAAACAAAGGGTGTGTTTGTGTGTGTGCCTTTGCTGCAACATACCTAGTGCATTGGCACGGGGGCTCTCACGGAGGACACACGTCCCCAGGTAGCCCTCCAGCTGGGAGGGTTGGCGTATGCCTGCACATCCGGATGGCAGGGCACACACACACACACACACACACACACACACACACACACACACACACACACACACAGTTGTGAGGAAAGAAACACAGTGTTAAGGCTTTCTACAGTACTTCTCTCCCACTCCAACTAAGCAGAAATATGACATTTAAAACACCAGCATCTCCCATGGCTACAACTAAGCTCCATTTTTGAGGAAAATAAAACCAGATGAAAACAACTTTGTGTAAAAAAGTTTACAAAGTGCAGCAGGTCTGAAGTAAATAATGTTCTTAGCATATGTTGCCACTTTACCAGAAGAAAAAACAACATAAGATATGATCACAACGTGCGATTTGCATGGAGGCTGTGAAAACATTTTGATATAATATCTCATCTGTCATCACTGCGAGCAGTGGTGCACTGGCAGAGAAAAAAAGATTGTTCAACAGATTGTTAAAGCTAATATTTCAACATTACACCGCCTTATGAGCCTCGCAACAGAGTGGTGTTCTGCTTAATCAAAAGGCACAAAAATATATCAGAATTCTATTTGCAGCTGGGGTGCTACTAGTCTCACATAACCTCATTTCCTGGCGGGTCAAAGGGGATTTTTTTGAGATAATATAAAGCCTGCGTTGTTAGAGGGTTGATAAGAAAATCTAATTGAATTTCAGACTAGGCGGTGGCCGGTTGAAGTCATTGCATCCTTTTGTTCATGGAATAGTAATACTCGCTCACAAACAAAAAATAAAGGCCCCAATTTGACTCTTGCATTAGTGTTAGTTAAAGCAATAACGGATAAATCACAAATAACCCTCTGTTAAACTGCAAAACAGTGTGGAGCAACCTTGAATTATTAGATAACAAGATTTTTGGTTAGAGAACATATTGTAATGCCGACTGGTGTCTTCTTGAAATGTTTATACCAGCGCCCAAATTCCTGACACTTCGCCGCCGACACATTTGCATAGTAAGTGCTGTTCACAATGGAGGAAATCATACTCTGAAAGAGAGAGATTGATTGAGAGGGAGAGAGAACGAGAGAGAGACTTTAGATTCCCATTGTGGAAAAAACAGACATAATATTAAAGCTTGTGAAACATGCAGTAACACTGTAGCTTGTCAAAACAAATAAAAGATAGGGACACGGTAAAACCCAGCACTAAAAAAAGCCAACTGAAAAGTATCAAGACATGCAGAAATTTGGGACCTAGTCTTCTAAAGGTGAAACAAATTAAAACAAGCAAGATTTTGTCTGTTCTTTTTTATCAAATGCCGTTGAGTTTGTCTGAACATTTCTTTTTTGCCTTTGAGAGTGGGTAAATTATAAGGTCAACTGAGTTCTGACTCTGTTGAAATCAAGAGCAGACGGCGGGATACATATTTACCTTCAAAAGGCAGCTTATCGAATATCAGCATCTGGGGAGTTCGTGTGATGTAAACAGATAAACCTCTTTTATTTTTCAGCTCTTTATTGATACAATCTGTTGAAGACAACAACTTCAAGCGGATCGAGGGCCGCACTGAGCATGTCGTTCTCCGACGCACGTGTGCGCCCATCTCCCCCCTTCACAGTCGATTCTTTGCCCTCTCTACATTTACTTCAACCGTCCTCCTTCGCCTCAGAACAAAAAACAAAGAGGCAATATTTTTCTTTCCCTTCCAGTTTCATTAAAATGAATGTTTTAACACCTTGCCGGCCTCCGGGCGAATAGCGAGGTTGGTGCGGGAGAAATTGTTTTTGATTGTTATAAATATTCAAAAGAACCAAACCATCTGTTTTCAAATTACAGGTATGCCATCTTTATCATTTTCTATAATATATGCGCTTGGAGGATGGCGGGGGGAACCTTCTGGCAGAGCAGCATGGAGGTAGGAGCACAATGAATGGGTAGAGGATGATTCTGGTTCTCCAGCTTTTTTCCGCACGGAAAGGAAGGGGAAAAGGATGGCAGCTGTGGCGTAAGAAAAGGTCGATCTAACTCTGAACTCCCGACCTCTCTAATAAAACTCTGCGCAATTTATGCGATGAAACCGCTCCGAAGTTTGAACACGTGTCCAACCAAAACACAACACAAAACTTTAGACACAAATGCAAGCAAAGGACCAGCAGGACCAAAATGGACACACGATTTCTTTGTCAAACTGTAGCAGGCATGGGTCTGCTTGAGGTTGAACTAGTCAGCTTTAAGCCCTGTTTTGACCAGCTTCACCTGACACCTCGTCCTGCTAACAGTTACAGGATGAGCGTCTGTGGCCAAATAACACCACACAAGACTTTATAAAAGCAAGAGTTCTCAAAGACATTGTCTGCCTTGCTGCAATAGTATTAAAAACCGCAATTCAATGTTGAGGACGAGATGTGTCGCTGTTCTTTACATTTCAACAGAAGACACAAGACTCCAATAATCATCCTGGACGTGACTCTCACCATACATGCTTTTTACGAGGTTGAGTCAAATGTGGTTGCACTTTGTTATGACCATTTAGCTGCTGGGTGTGAATTTGTGCAAAACCATGCTGCGGTGCATCGTGATGAAAAACAGGAGGGTGAAGAGGTCTGCATTTGGACTTGCGTGGTATAACAAAGCAGTCTTTAATAGATCTACTGAGAAGTCTTCATACAATGAAAACCCCTGACAGAGTTCAGGTTAGGGTGAGGAAGTCAGAAATGCCCTTTTAATGGGTCATACATTTATCTATGAAAATCTTTTGGATTTATGCAATATTGGCATCAGGAAATAGCAACTGCAACCTTCTATGGTCTTAAAATTACAACTTCTGTTTATTTATTACGATAAGCATAAGCCAGAGTAAATCAGAAGGAATGGTTTTGTTCTTGATTTACTGCCTTGGAATGAAAAAAATGTGGGATGACGATTGGTAGAGCAGCAAACCACACATTCCACTTTAACCTGGTTCTGGTAGCCACGTCCCAAGCCAAAGTTCCAGCTGAAAACCATTTATTTAAAGGAAGAAGAGTTCTCCTTTAAGTCGGTGGGATAATGAACTCCTCTCCTCCAGCCTGCCATGTTTTATTTACAGAATATCTGGGCTAAGGCGGCTCCAGGCAACAAACAAGAGACCTGCAGAAGACGGTGTGCCTTTCTCTCTCCCTTCCCATCTTTCTCTCTATCTCTCTCGCTCCCTCTTTCTCCGCCATCTTTGACACAGATGTTCTAATAAACGCTCCTCATTAATCAGCCCTCTCCCTCAATACATCACTCTACCTCTCACAGGGGGCCTCGCGTGTATGTGTGAACGAAACAACACACACACACACACACACACACACACACACACACACACACACACACACACACACACACACACACACACACACACACACACCTATTCTCTCTCTTGCTCTCCCCACTGCTCTGTCACACACACATGCATATGCACTAAGTGAAATCAAGCAGATAACCAGAGCCTCTGCCGCCACTGCGGTGCCAGCAGGAGGGCTGTGCTAGGGCTTGTCAACAGGTAGCATGGCTGTGTGTGTGCGTACCAGTGTGTGTGTGTGTGTGTGTGTGTGTGTGTGTACATGAGCATGTGTGTGGACCCTTTAAGTGATAACCATCTGCAGCACAGAGAGCTTATCAGCAAGACCAGGAAGTGGCACTGGGCTACTATCGGTCCCCAACATCTACTCCACTCCCCATCATGGGAGACAGGAAGAGAGCATGTGTGTGTGTGTGTGTGTGTGTGTGTGTGTGTGTGTGTGTGTGTGTGTGTGTGTGTGTGTGTGTGTGTGTGTGTGTGTGTGTGTGTGTGTGTGTAAGAGAATAGCGGTGCAGCAGGCAGGTACTGAAGGCACCCAGCTGCCAGCGTTAGAGTGTGGTGCACACTGGCAAATGCAAACACACACAAAGTACAACCCCTGCAGACAAACACACAAGGTTCAGTTACACAAAGGCACACATGCAGATTAACACACATGCACGTACATAATTGAACACACACGCACACACACTCCAACTTTGCCTGATGTCTTGAATCAGCTGGGGAAAAAGCACATCCCATTTGCAACACTGTGCCTTGTCTCTCGCCAACATCTAACATAGCTCAATTATGGCACATATCCACCTCAACTGGGATGACCCTTCAATCTTACACACACACACACACACGTGCATATATATACACAAATACATAAACATACACTTGCAACGAGGTGGTGAAGGCCTGCAAAGATGGCATTTTGACGACTATTTGCTGCTACACGGCAGCTGGTGCATCAGGGGCCGCCCAGTGAGAGTGAGCAGGGGGTGGGCAAGAAGAGGTGGTGGCAATGGGAAAGAGTAGGGTGGGGGGTATCGTTTGTTGCCATAGTTTCTGCGAACATGGGCAAGGCGGTTGCTAAGCTTGATAGCAACCTCAGAGAAAAAATAATAAGCCTGATTGGCTGATGGAGGCAGAATCAGGAGATCAGGAGATGTTTTATTTATCTTTAAGCTCAACGCTTCACATGTGTGCAGGTCAGAATCAGTTCCTCGAGGGGAATGACCATGGACACGAGTGAAAACATTTTCTCTCTCCGAGTTTCCTCATTCCCATTTGTATCCCAAACGCACAATCAAAGCAGGACTACCCGCTACAAAAGAATCAAACTAAATGTTTGACAAGAGCCCGGACAAAAGCAGCATTTCACCAAATAACCCCCCGCCGCCCTCCCCTCCCTGCTCTACTACTCCTCCTTCCCTTCTCCCTTCAGAGCTCCGTTCAGAGGTGGGCTAATTCTCTTTCACTCACTTGCTGGGATTCTGTCATCTGTTAACCTTGCTTTTTCGGTCTGGGATTACTCAGCAGAATATCAAGCAAACGCTAATCCTAAAAAGGTGCCAATCTTCTGTTCCCTCCTGCAACGCCCCTTTCTCGTCCCACTTATTTCCCTTTTTTTCTGGTCAACTGAGAAACCTCCGAGGGTGGGCCAAAGGCTCCCTGGCTTTTCACCTTCTCATCAGACTACATGGTGACATCACTGGTCTCAAGGCAGGGAGGCCATGTATCGAGGCAATGCTGGGACATCCCTTAATCCTGACAAGCAGTCCACTAAACCAGCTGGCTCTAGGAGGAACAAACCACCTCTCTATGAGTGTAGCAGGCCACATGAAACCCCACAGAGGAACAGATGTCAAACACCATCATGGCAGCCATGTTAGAACAAGGCAGATACATGGAGATTATCAGGGTATGGAGTCACTACATAGCAAAGGTGCCAGTTTCTCTTTAAATTACATCACAAACTGGATTAGTATTTTGAAGTTTGCTGCCTTAAAAACAGACATGGCAATAAAATAACTAAATAAAATAATGCCCAGGCAAATTCTAATTAATATTAAAAAAAAAGTTTTAAAAACCAAGGCTTGGATTTGGCTCGAAAGCAATAAATACATATGATTTATATTTAATATCTGTACTCTACAGTAAGTACTGAGTGAGTATTTACCAGCAGGGACAATGAGAACACAAGAGAAGGGTGGAACCACAGCACACTAAAAAGGAAGAAAAAATTACGTGTTAAGTGTTTGCAGTGACTGAAGCTACCAACAATCTACAATGGCTGGCAATATTGAAATATAAGACCATTTAATGCCATTAAGATGTGAATTTAGGACCAAATTGGCTGTTAAAATACACAAAAGCAAGAAAAGAAAAGAGATTTTGTTAAAGATATTTCCAGGACCTTCTTTCGTCCTCGCTGGAAAGCTAAAACAATCTTCAGTTTAATTTGAGACTAGTGCGTATTTGGAAATAGCAAATGTGTGTCTGAGGAAGAGTGTGTGTGCCTGTGTGTTAGATCCTCAGAGCTAGCGTGTGCTCTCTTCTGAGCCGTCTTCACATATGGACCGTAAACAGGGTGATTACCAGACCGGGCTGGGCTCCGCCTGAACGCCACCCAGGGACTCTTTACATCATCACCGCACTGCTCATGCCCGGCTAAACACACAAACACACACACACACACACACACTGACAGCAGCCGCTCACAGACACACATGCAGCGCAAATGAGGGTCTCCAGGTGAACATACGGTGGCCTGGGAGGAGAGCTGGCTTCACACTGAAGGCACCTACGCACACGCTTGGATCTAAATACACACACGCATGCAAAACACAAGTAACGCGTTCACATACGCATCCCGTACGCTGCTATACATTTCACAAACATACTCGAGCGAATACACACAGAAGCACACATAGCTCCTTGCACTGTGACACACACTCTCAGACACACACACATTATTGGCCCTTGTGAGAGAGATATACTGCCGTTTCATTCCATTCACTCCAGAGCTGCCTCCATGATATACTGACTACACTGCCTGTTAATACAATATCTGCGCTAGTGCTTTCTATCCAACCTCCCAGCCGGGGGAAAAAAAAAAAACACAGAATAAAACACCTGACATGTGAACGTACATACATACAGTATATCCCCGCCGGACGCTATGAAATGCTGAGAATTAGCTAAATGAGAAAAAGAACAAAAACAATCCAGATCGTTCTGGGTGTGGGCCAATGTTTATCTAACAATAACCATACGTTCAACAACACCTCTGCTTTTTTGGCTGCCGCTGCATAAAAGTCTGTATGTGTGCGTGTGTGTGCGTGTGTGTGTGTGCGTGTATGTGTCGGGGGCGGTAAAAGAAACAAAAAAAATCATGCGGCAAACAAATGACAATAGCCATTGATTTGGATTTTCTATGCCGATTCTCTTTCCCACTTGATCAAACTCAGGGCATTTGATAAGTAAAGGATAAAAGACAGTGGTGATGGAGATAGGGGTGTTTGTTTTGTCGTTCAGTATGGTAGAATGGGGGGTTGGGGTTGGGCGTTAATCTTTTTTTAATTTAAATTTTTTTTTTTTTAAAAAGCAGACTGGGCTTCAGCACCTGTGATAAGGGACATTCTTTAGCCAGAGAGCTCTGATTCATGTCTTTGAGTAACTCCTTGAGGGCGTTTCTTACTGTAGAGTGGCTCCATTGCTCGGGCGGAAGGTCCTCCAGCTTAGGACAACTGTGGAGAAAGAGAGAGAGACAGAGAGAGAGAGAGGAGAAATAGGGGGGTGTGGGGTGGAGGGGGTCAGGGAAGGTAAAATGGGGAGAGGAAAGAGGGAGAAAGGGGAGGAAGGGGTAGAAAGGGGTGTGGAGTGAGGGGGGGGGGGGGGAGGGAGAGAGGGGGGTGAGGAGAGAGCATGAGAAACAATTCAGATGGAGAAGAGACAAGGATAGAAAGGAAAGCCAGCAGCCCTGATGGTATCTTAAATGGAATGATAAAATACACAAGCCACAGATTCAGCAATACAATATCAAAATGATTTAATCAATGTTGGGGTTGGACATTCCCCTGATATATGGAGCCAATGGGTAATAAAACCAATCTTTAAATTTGGAAATTAATTTGACCCAAACAACTATTGAGGCATGCGTGTGAGAAGCAACTTAGAGTGCAACACTTCCTCGTCCAACCTTATTGGATTTAAAAAAAAAAAGCCTTTTCTGGCATAACAGCCTGAGCCTACCATTGGCTGGAAATGGAAATCAAATTACATAATTAAACAATGTTTAAGAACATGAAGTGCAGATTGTTTTTCATTATCGATCAATTGTTTAGTCCTTGTCAGGAAACTGAAAAAAAAAAAAAAAAGATACAAAAAAAGTAACCAAAGCCCACACTTAAAACCCCAAAGATATTCAATGTATAATGATACAAATCAGAGAAAAGCAGCAAAATCCCGACTTCAATTATAAATATTAATAAAATTGTCGATACATTTTAGACTAATTGCTAAGTGTTCTGTTAAAAAGTGGCAATTTGGCAACAAATTACTTCGCGCAAAACAAAGGGTTCGAACAGTCCAAGCCTGTTTAAAACAAATATTGATGAAATGGGCAAATCACGGGAACAATCAGATAGACAGAGCAGTAGAGACAGAGGGAGGAAACCAGAGAGAAAGAGAGCTGAACACATGGGCTCCCGCTCCTTTTTTTTCCTGCTGCAAGCGCCCCTCCAAGACAGACAGATTTCATTTGGCGCATCAAGCAGATGCATCTGGAGATTGCTCTGTCTCTCTCTCTCTCTTTCTCCCTCTCTCTGACTGCCTCACTCTCACCCCCTCTTTCATATTCTCCCTCTCTCTCTCTCTCTCTCTCTCTCTCTCTCTCTCTCTCTCTCTCTCTCTCTCTCTCTGTCTCTCTCTCCTGATTGTTCTGATTAGTTAATTACTTTATACAACACATCTGCTGGATTGATGCATGAATTATACATCAGCTGCATGTGGCGACTATTATTTCGTGTTACTTCTACCTTCCTGGCTCGTTGTGCTCGGTGAAACAATTTAAGGTGTTACTGGCTAGATTTCTGCAGCAGGCAGGGGTGGTGGTGGTGGTGGGGGTTTGGGTGGTAGGGGGGTGGATTGAAGGGATGGTGGGGCGGGGAGTGAAAAGGGGAAAAACAAATACAAAACAATAACAATCCTGACAACAATATGCAGCAAAATCAAAATAGATTTATATATCACGTAGAGATTGGCTCTGACATTAGCTGGTGCTGGAGTCGTGTGCTGCAGGGATTCAGCTCTACCTGAGAAACACTCGGATTTCTGGGTTTTGAAAATGACAAATATATTTCCATTGTGGGTGGGAGTGGGGAGAAACTGTACTGAGCAACAGTGAGCGTGGCCAGTTTGCTCGGGAGAAACATTTACTACGTGTGCGAGACATGTGTTCGATGTGTTGCGCATTGCACGTGTCGCTGAATTACTTTTCATTAAACCTGCCCTGACACTTGGCAAGTGAGAGCAATGAGACATTGAGCGAGGGGTGATAAGTGTACAAGTGCATGTGACAATATGTGTCTGTGTGTGTGTGTGTGTGTGTGTGTGTGTGTGTGTGTGTGTGTGTGTGTGTCCATAAATCTGTCAGTTGGTGTGGTGGACACGTTACGAGCAAGGAGATAACAGGTTGAGTGGAATAGAAAAAGGATCAAGGCTAACATCTGCTTGTAAGAAAACACACAGCCACACACACTCGCTAGCACACAAACAATGGATTTTCCAGAACACCCTTAAACTGCTCCAGCAGCTAGAAGGCCTCTGGGGAGAAGGAAGTGAACAAGAGGAGGGAAGGAGGGAGAGACAGAAAGGTGTAGTGGAGAAAGACAGCTATCCATGCATTCAAGGCTAGCATGCCGGAAATACACACAACCTTCTGTATTCTGGCTGGTGGACGTGTTGACATCAGTCAGTGAGTGTGAGTGAGTGCTTCGTTGGTGAAGGTGGGGGGTGTCGATGGGGGGACGACGACACAGAAGGAGAGGGGAGAGAAAAGGAAGAGAGGCAGAGCGAGGTAGAAAGAGTCGGAACAGCAGCTGGCACAAGCCTCCACACCAGTGCCACTCGGCTGCTTGTGTGTGTGTGTGTGTGTGTGTGTGTGTGTGTGTGTGTGTGTGTGTGTGTGTGCGTGTGTGTTTTGTGCATCCAAGCACTGTAGCACATGTGAGCCTGTTTGCATCCATGTCTATAAATGCTCGTATGCTCTCGCTGTGCATATAAATACAGCGAATCTCACTCCTACAGAGTAGCATTTAGCATACAATATGGTGAGTGACGGCACAAGACAGCTAGCAGTGTTAGAAGCTTGTTAGTCGATTATTATATGCAATGTACTGGAGATTCAGAAGAAACATATTTCACTTAAAGGGATATTTCACCGATTAGCATTAAGCTTTGTATCAGTAGAAACCCGGTAGTATTTTCGAATGGCCATGCTTCCCTCCCTCATGTCCCCGAGACTGGCTTTCTCTGTATTGTGGGTCTGGAAAAAAGCCTCCGATGACGCAAAAAATCGTCATTTAGCATCATCAGAGGCATTTTTGCCCAGAGTCTGTGGACTACAGCCAGCTGGTACCGCATGTTTTCAACCTGCCCATAGGGGGTGGGAGTGTGAAGCTTCGCTAAAGGCTCTCTCTTTTCAGCAGCAAACTTTTACAACAATTATGTGCATTCAAACTACCGCACATGTGTACCACCGGGATACATTGGTACAGATCGTGGAATATGCAGGAAACTTTATTACAGACGGAATACTCGACCCAGTACGCGGGTTTCGCCTGATACGGAGACCAGCACCTCAGCCTGCGGTGTCGCTCGATGCCGCTAGCCGGGTAAGGGGTAATGCTACCAATGTGTTAGCTGAACTTTACGGAGCCCATAATGTGTGTGCACTAAATGTAGCCTGCTTCGTATGTTGTTTTTATACAATGTCGTTTTAATACATTTTAAATGTGTAACCACTTCGTGTATATGGTTGAAATGACACTAAAACACATTTGAGTTGACTTGACTGCCTCACTGTCTATTATGTCTGTAACCGGTAGGCATGGCTCGGGAGTGGACTCGTAGGGAAGCAAAGCAAGTGCATTCTGGGAGTTGTTGTCTTTCATTCACATGAGCCAAAAATACATTTTCTAGCTTTTCTCGGTCTAGAGGCCACCAAAAATTTCACATTTCTACTAAATAAATGACCCAATTTAATACATATTCATCTTTCCAGCGGTGAAATATCCCTTTAAAATAGCCGGTGCAGCCCAGTTTATTTATGGAACTATTTCAGGTGAACAACGGTGTATTCATCTGCTGCAGAGTCATTTTTAGCCGTGCGCAGTCTCCAGTTGCCCACTACATTCATTTGAAAAAAATATATGAAAAGAGCTACTATCACGAGTATCAGTAAGTATTGCTTGGTTCAAAAATGCTAAAAAAGGCCTGTGTTATCTGCACATTAGTTAACATACCTTAACAGTTAAATGTCGAGCAGCTACAAGAGATAAATCCACCTGATCAATCATCAAAGCATAAGCTGAATTGTTAGCACGGTATCTGTGTTCCCTTCACTTAACGTTTAAATTGACAAATAAACCAATCTCTGTTTTTCTTTAGCACCATTACGCCAGGAAGTTTTCAGTATTCTAATGTTTTTTTTTTCGCATTTGCTGGGAAAGGTCAGCTTGTGTGTGTGTGTGTGTGTGTGTGTGTGTGTGTGTGTGTGTGTGTGTGTGTGTGTGTGTGTGTGTGTGTGAGTAATAGAGCTATTCTCAGTATCAAACATGCAGAGGGCATCAGCAGATTGGCACCTGCCTCTGGGCATACAAGACATGCTATGTGTGAGAGTGTTGGAAGCAGAGACTAATAGGTACAAGCGTGCCTCTGTGAGTATAAAATCAATCCAATACTAGTGTGTGTGTATGTGTGTTTTACTGTTGGTTATGACACTACACTTTTGTGGGTGGTAGGTAGGTAAAAAGAAAAGTTGTATGAACACCTACAAACATTTTGGTACACATGTATGCGCTCAAGTGTGTTTGTTTCTGTTATATACTGTAAAGGGAAATGACTGTGTGTGTGTGTGTGTGTGTGTGTGTGTGTGTGTGTGTGTGTGTTTCTTACCTGTGCAGCTGGATCTTAAGCGTGACCACGTGGTAGACGTCCTGCAGCATGTCAGCCACTGTAGCGTCCGGTGCGTCCGTCACGTATGACAGAGGGACAGGGTTCCACTTCCCCACCTGAATCATACCTGGATGATGCAACATGGCACATATGCGCACACGGACGAACATGGGTAAACGTGGACACAGAAATGGACACACAAAAGCACAACAATGGGCACAAGAGCAAAGATAAAAAAAGAAGAAGAAGAGAGTACATCAGCACTAAGCTCATTTTAGCATCTTAGCTCGCTGTTACTGAGCTACAAAGAATAACTTTAAAAACAGTAATAGATGCACAGTATGAATAAAGCCACGTGCTGCCACTCCAGAGGCATTTTGGTGCCATAAACACTCTTCATGTACTTTATCTGTAGCTGAAATCAACAACCATAGAATTTCTCCTGAGACTGGGTTAAAAGAAAGTGGCAGCCCACACAGCAGGAAGAAAGCTTATGGGAGAGAGGTGGACTAGGATGTGTGTGTGTCTGTGTGTGTGTTTGTGTCTCTCTGTTAATGTGTGCACGTAAGTGTGATGGACAGGCTATAATAAAAGAGCATGCTAAGAGGCACCTTGAAACAGCCACCCTCGGCCTGCGTGTGCTCAAGTGCAATTAGCAGACCCTTTCCTTCACCTGCCCCTCCCACCCACTGAGTCATGTCTACAGTATATAAATATATACAGTACGAGTGTGTATCTTTGTGTGTTACTTTCTTATATGCACAATATGTGAATGTGAATACAAGCATCATTTTAGTGTGTAAGCCTGTGTATTTAGACTTGTGTGAACAAGCATACATCAGTGTGGGAATATGTGTGTGTGTGTGTGTATGTATGTGTGTGTGTGTGTGTGTGTGTGTGTGTGTGTGTGTGTGTGTGTGTGTGTGTGTGTGTGTGTGTGTGTGTGTGTGTGTGTGAGACCCCTGCAAGACTTGAGCATCTCCTGCCTGGGATCAGTGTCAGGATGTGTTAGTGTGGCTTCAGATCTGCTGGCGGTAGGCTATTATGGCCACACAGTGTGTGTGCAGCATGTGTGTGTGCGTGAGTGTAAGTGAGGCATAAAGAGTGTGTGTTTGAGTGTGCGCATTAGTAACAGAACATGTCAGAAAACGCTACAGAGGAGACGCTAATGAGCATTAGAGAGATAAAGCGGGTCGGGGGAGAGAGAGAAAAGTGGCAGATCAGAGAAGAAAATGAAGAGATGATGATGAGAGTCAATGGGTGACAATCGGTGGTTACCTTTGGCCTGGGCCGCTGAGCTGTGGGAGTAGCCCAGCGACAGCAGGGCCATCTCGATGAGCTGGTTGAAGAGCATGTCCTTACGCACCAGGACA
Source organism: Perca flavescens (assembly GCF_004354835.1). Lineage (NCBI taxonomy): Eukaryota > Metazoa > Chordata > Actinopteri > Perciformes > Percidae > Perca > Perca flavescens. The sequence goes on along the minus strand of NC_041336.1, from coordinate 10,655,022 downwards.
AACTCGGCGTGCTCCTCCTTGCTGTCGAAATCCATGGGATTCTCGTAGTGCTCGACCACACAGAACACAGGCAGCATGTTGCCTGGGGACACAGAGACACAAGTGAGAACCGAAAGGGTTCACATTTCTTCACGTGCAAACTCTGACCTTCAGTAGAACGTGCGTTAGCCGAGGGACGAGATTAATATTTAGCGCTCACGATTAAGTTACACCGAGGTTGGGTGTCAAGGGGTTATGAGTGAGTGATTAGATTGCTGCTGAGTGGAAGTTCTGTACAGAAATGAACCAAAGGATGAGTTTGGACCACAAGGGCGTTTTCCATTTTTAATAGGACAATTTCTATCTTAACCCTCAACTCTTTGTCTCCAATGCCAAACTCTCACATCAACAATGGGAATCAAACACGCCTTTAGGTGCACAAGAAGCTGCACAATTTGAATGACTTTGTTTTACCGATCTTTTTCATTTAGAAATGCTCTCGTTTGTCATGTAATTTCCACGATCTTCTTCCGGAGTTTTTCAAAGATGGTTTTTCCATCTGTAATCCCATTTTAAGAAGCTTTTTCTTTCCTTTTTTTGATTTTTATCAACTGCGGGAGCATTCCTTGCTGAAGTCGTATGTTTACCTTTCAGGTTTTAAGCTGACGACATACTGTTACAGAGTCGTTTCACAATGGGTTGTGCGTCAAAATGAACGCTACAATAACGAGTAAAGGCAAATTCCTTTTAACGTCACTCATTTTTTTGATGCGCGATTAACAAGTGCGCGTTGTGTGATTTGGGCCTCGGGCAGCTCCGTAGTTTGGGAAATCAAGAAGCGGTGCAGCATAGTAACGTGGTGGATGGCTAGCACAAACCATAAAGTGCTCCGTGTTAACATCCAGGGGATCACCAAACCCGCCATCCGGCGTCTGGCTCGCTGCGGCGGAGCAAAGCGGATCTCCGGTCTGATCAACGAGGAGACCCGCGGTGTGCTGACAATGGACAATCATGCGATCAATCGCAATTAAATATTTTAATCGATTGACAGCCCTAATACATATATATATACACACACACACACACACACACACATATATATATATATATATATATATACACACACACACACACACACACATATATATATATATATATATATATATATATATATATATATATATAAAATAGAAAGAATTGTCACCTTTAGCTCTGTGTGAGCGAACATAGAGCAGCCACAAAAAATCCTACAACTTGTACGTCTCCTTTTGGCACAATTAACTGTTTATTCACTATCAAGGTTCTGGCATCACATTAGCTTTTTGTTCTCCCTGCCAACCCAAAATCCTCTTCTTCCCATGATGCAGTGCTTGGAATCCCGTACCACCACTGCGCCCTGAGGTTTACTAGTCTGTGTCAACAGTGGCTCTGCTGTTAGGTGCAATGAGCAATCCTTGTCCAAAGACTGCTGAATGTTCAAGGGACCCACTATGCAAATATCACCCAATATTCCATTTTTTTTCTAAAATATTTAAGAAATTTAAGAAAGTTTAAGGGCATGGGGACAACTTGCCCTTCTGAAGTCAAAGTTTGATGAAAACAACAGCAGACAACCGATATTCTGTGTTGATGAAGAGCATCTATAGCTTACTGTTTTTAGTAAATCCTTCATGGTTTACGAGGTGCCCTGATGTGCCCTACTTTCTCAGTATGTCTCAACTCTACTAACACCTGAACACATTTCTGTAGAGGTATTGTCCTTGCCGATTAAAATGATTCACATTCTAATATTTTCCAATCCCAGGCCTTCCAGAAGATGCACACAGTTCTGGCAAAACAATCAATAAGCCGACAGATGCCAGGGAATGTGCTGAAAGAGCTGCTTTTCTCCTCCCCTGATTTTAATAGATAAAGATCTAACAATAAAGACTGCTGTGTAGGTTCATTTGGGGGATCAATACTGGCTTTGTTTCCAGGGAGCCCAAAGAGGGCTGCGGTAAATAATGTTTCAGGCTCGGACACAATGCCCACTGTGGGACCTCTGCGAAGCCTCCGCGGCGGACTGCCCGCCTCCCCTCAGCTGCTTCACCCTTTTACCCGGGAAGAAAAACGACGAGCGGGAATGGGGAGAGGAGAGCAATGAGGAGGCTTGGAGGAACAAACGTCGTAGGAGGCCAAAACAAGCAGACAAGATGATGAAGGTGAAAAATTACACTATCTCTCAGTTGGAATGCGACGCGTAGATTAAAGGACCAAAGAAGAGAAACGGCCCAGCCGAGGACACTCACACAGCCACAAACAAGAACCTTAGCTGCCAAGTGCTATAAGAACTCCAAACCTGCAGGTTTTAAACTCATTTCTAACCCACAAAAACACACACACACACACACAAAAAAAACATAATCATAAAAAGGTTCATATTTTGGATGGCTTTGCCCGCCGTGTTTTTCACGAAACGACACCAGTTATATTAAAAAGCTATATCATAATCTCAAAGTAAAGGCTCCCTTTAACAAGAATGGCTCTTAAAGGACTGAAACTTTCCCTTAATAAACAAATGTCAGAGCAGGAGGGCTGCGGTTGGAGAGCAGTGACACAGCGCTATGCAGCACAACACAAGAATAATTCTCACAGTGCTCTTCTATTAGCTATTGTCTGGGCAAATAAGTGGGAGTATGTGCAGTGTGTGTGTGTGTGTGTGTGTGTGTGTGTGTGTGTGTGTGTGTGTGCGCTGAGATGACTAAAGACGCATTGTAAAAAGGTTTTAAGAGTTTTGGAGAGCATGCAGGGGGTGGCGGTGGGTGGAAGGTGGTGTGTGTGGGAGGGGGCAATTTAAACTGCATTCAAATAGCTTGGCTCTATTTACATGGTTGATTCTTTTCTTACTCACGCACAAAAGCACACACAAAGTTAGTTCAACTATATTTGTTTCATAATTAGTTTGTACAGACTAACGGACAATACCTTCATTGATTATTTTCTCAATTATTTGATTAAATAAATAATTGTTTAGTCTAGAAAATAGCAGATTGTAGGACTGAAACTAATGCTTGTTTTCATTAGCAATTCATCTGACTTTAATAGTTTAATAGTGTAAAAGAAAAACAGTGAAAAATGACCGTTTCCCAGAGCCGATATCAAGACATTCAAATTGCTTGCTTTGTCCCACTAACAGTTCAAACCCCCCAAAATATTCTGTTCTCCGTCACATAAGACACTGAAAAGCAGCAAATCTTCGCATTTGAGAGGAAAATATTTGGTATTTTTGCTTCCAAAAAAGAGTTGAGCTACTAATTAATTAATCATTTCAGCTCATGTTTCCCAGAATCCAAGATAAAGTCTTCAAAATGAGTTTTTTGTCCAATTAACAGTCTCAAACCCAAAAATGCACAATCATAATAAATAGAGATAGTCAGTAAATCTTCACATTTGAGATGGTGAAAGCAGCAAATGTACTTAACAACAGATATTTAAATCTAACAAAATTCCTAAGGATTAATTTTCTTTTGATTGACTAAACCATTAATAAACTAATAGTTTATTAATGGTTTAGTCAACACACACACACACACACACACACACACACACACACACACACACACACACACACACACACACATATACTGTCCCTCTTACCTCTCTTGTGACAGGTCTTCAGCAGGTGGCCGGTGGGTTTGTACGGGACCCCGGCTAGTTTGGCCCCGGTGCTGCCCAGCCTGGCCCGGCCCAGGGGGCTGCCGTTCTGCTCCAGCCGGGGCAGCTTGGCCGGCGGGGCCTTGGCCTCTGCCATGCTGTTGACCAGGTCAGAGTTCTCCTTGCCCATACACGCCTCGCTGAGATGGTCCATCATTCTCAGCACCTCTGCTCAATATCACCTGGGGAGAGTCGCGCAGTATGATTCAGCTGTCAGCGGCCATACGTGTGTGGCATAAAAGAAGCACTGAAATGTGATACGAGGGGAGCAAGGAACACAAACTCTTTTGCGTTGATGTCACTGACATGCGAAGACGGGATTGGGAACTTTTTCATACAGCGAAAAAAGTGCTTCAAGTAACTGAAACCTCTGAGAACACACCCATTACGGCAATAACTGTCAATTCGCTTCAGTTATGACGACTCGGGCCACGGTGACGTTTTCGTGCTGCTGTAATGTTCCCATTTTTCAACCCATGTATTATGTATGGGTGTCCCACTGGAGATTCCCATGCGAGAGGGGGCAAACAAGCCCCAGTTTTAGTGCAAACACATTAATTTGCTGGGAGATTCCACTTGAATGAATACAGTGCAGTTCAAGGAACAAGGTTCTGCTGCGGCGCACGCAGAGAGGGGAAACTAACGTAATTCCGTTTCTGAGTCACTTTGTGTGGCTTCACATTCATGACGCAGCTCGGGTGGGAAGGGTGGCGAAAGGCCGCAACGTCATTTTGCTGTGGCACACACACACACACACACATTCACACACATACACACACACACACACACACACACAAACAATCAGTTACATGACTTTACAGGTGTGAACTTTATTTTTGGATTTTGCAAGCGCAAAGCAGTATTCGTGGAAAGCAATACGTTTACAACTTTGGGATGCGGGGGGAAAAAGGCAGCTTTTGGAAACTTCAAAACAGTTAGCTGTTGACTCGAGAGCACAATCATTACATGTTAAAGAAAAGATAAGGAAGATATAGAGAGGAAGGAAAGATGGAGCCTCTATGGCACCTTTAACCACATAGGTGCTGTAGTACACAGACACAAAGCTATTGATTAAGGCTGAAGCTGATAATTCACACATTGTTTGAACTCCCTGGAGAAGATCTGATCACTCCATATAAGATGTGTTCATGTTTAAAACTGCAACGGAGAAGTCACTGAGGGGGATTCTGCATGCAGGTTATGAGCACTGTGCTGATGGAACACAAACTGGAATGCTGTTGTCAAAGAGTGAAAAGGGCAAAATCATCCACCCCCACGCAAAAGATCATGAACTCCCTCATTCATAACATGCAATGAGGCAACTAATTCCCCACAAATAAGGGGCCAAAGGAATCCAGACCCGGATACAGTCCGGATCCAGGTCAGGATTTTTAAATGACCTTAAAACACACAAAAAAAACAGGAGCAATATAGTTTAAATGGACACATTACCCCCCCCCCTAAAAGGGGGAGTTAAGGGAGGAGGACAAGTTGAGTGAGAAATCTTCCAAACCAACCTGAAACGCAGCACTTCAGCACTGATGAGCATATAACACCGCCTGGAAAACACGTCTTCTTCAAGTTTGGCCAGGGTAGAAAAAAAAAAAAAAGACACCCAAAACAACTCCTGCTTCCCGGTCTTGTTACCCCTCTCTCTCTCTCTCTCTCTCTCTCTCTCTCTCTCTCTCTCTCTCTCTCTCTCTCTCTACGTGTGCATGACAGCAAACGCTTATTTAAAAAAAAAATCAGTGTTTAAAAAGACGCTTTCTCCTGCTCTTCTTTGCGGATGATTGACAGGCGGTAGGAAAAAACAACAACCCGGGTCTGTGCGAGAGACGACGAGGTCGAGATGGACTGTGATAGGCGAACATTGGTAAGCGGTTATGTGTGTGTAATGCGTGTGTGGTGTGTGGTGTCCGTTAGCTTATTCCGTCCAACTGGAAGAAAAAAAACGGAAACCAAAACCGTTAGAACCGGCGACATTTAGCACAAAGTGTGCGGTTAGCCGCGTCCATCGCTTACAAGTGAAGGCGACTTCTGCTTTTAGTTCGCACCACAACATCCGAACCGCTCCATCGGCAGGCAGGCAGCCAGGCAGCCGTACAGTACAGTTAGCAGCCCGCCAGTAGAAACCAAAGCACCTCGGACACAGTTGTAATGATGATAACCGCCGCCGAGACCCAATAAACCCTTGTTGTGTATGTTGACGAAGAGAGGGACTAACGTACACAAAAAAATAGCTCAACGTCGGTTTAGCTAGATTTGACTACCGGGCTGACTGAGAGAGAGAGAAAAATAATAACCGACAGTGTGGTCTTGCTATCGCGTTGGAGGCGATGTGGAGAGACGATATGCGGACAGTCGAAACAGGTTCGCAAAATAAAACAAGGAGAGGGGGGTCAAAAAGTGCGGATTACTTTCCGATGCCGAACATAAATAAGGCTTGCTGTGGACGCATAAGAGAGCTGCCTGCGATAGTAATAGTAGGAGGTGTCCTGTTGGTTGGGGATTGGCGTCCGGACGGAGCTCCTCTTTCTTTCTATCTCCCTCTGTCTCTCTCCCCCCTCTCACTCCGTCTCTCCCTCTCTGTCCCCATTAAATTATTAGTTGTATTGACTCATCACTCCCCCTCTCCTCTCCTCGCTGCTGGTGCTGCCGCTGCTTGTGCTTTCCCTTTCTCCTCCTCATTTCAAATGGCGTGGTATAAGGGGGGGAACTGGGGGAAAAAAATAGAAGATAAGAGGGGGATCTATGTGTGTGGGGTCGAGAGTGTCAGGGGAAGAAATAATCCCCTTATAATGATATAAAAAAAAGATTCTTCCGCATCTCAGGCCGAAAAGTCCTGGCAGAGATACATAAAAGTGGAGAAAGTGGACAGGAGTCACACACAAACACACGTGCGTGCACATACACACGCGCGCGCGCACACATACATACATACACACACACACACACACATAAGAAGACACACGCACTAGGAGGAGGAACGGTGGTGCGATTTCCGGCAGGAATTTTTAATCAGGTTGATTAGAGTGAGGCGGTCCTGCATTTATTACCGGGTAACACACAGATGCTGTCACACACACAGACACACACACACACACACACTCCCTAGATACCTTAAATATTGAATTGTTTTTTTTTTATTTACTTTTGCCCAATAAATAGTTTTTATTTTACAAAATATTTTACATTGAGGGATTTGATCTAAAATAGCAAAAGGTAAAGTGAACTATTTGACCTCCAGTCAGTTCTGAGATAAACAAACATCACAGTAAACTAAAGAGAACCCACAAATGCATGTACCATTCCCAGATCATCTTTTATTGGTCCCTCTAACATCAAAACCTCCTACAACTTACATCAGTTTGTTTAAAAAATTTTTTTTGCATGTAGGCCTACTATCAAAATATAGGTATGTCTCAAGCCTCTTTCTTCTTCAAACTAACATTCATAGCATATATAATAAGAAGTAAGTACTTCTTATTATATATGCTATGAATTAATATCAGAGATTACAAATCATTAAGCCTAAGAATGGGTAATATCTTTTATTCAAATGGCAAAACTATATGACTTAATTCCTTACTATAACTATGACTGTAATACAAACAGATTTTTTATACATAAAAATAAGTATTCATTTATGCTTTGAACTCTTAAAAGATGACATAATGGCAATCATTTAGACTTATAAATATTTATGAGCCTTAAAATTGGGAAGGCTCTATTCTTTTTCACACTAAAGGTGGGAAGCTACATCCCTGGTGCATCAAGTTGCAAGGACTACTAAGTCTAAAATGTAGTTATTGCATTGCAAATAAAGAAATGACATTCACCAAGCAAAGAACATATGAATTATATTTTCAAAAGGGTGTTTTTTTTCCCTTAATGTCCTACTGTATACTTTAGGTCAGTTTTCTAGCATAATGTTGATGTTAGATTTGTTTTTTAACCTCTGTTTGCTACAAATCTTTAGTAAAAACAGGCAATTTTGGTGGGATGTCCTAACCCTACAGCTACAGTATGGTCCATAAAATGTAAAGATGGCAGACATTTCCTATCTCAACATTTAGCTTTTGTTATCATTCTGCTATTATCTCATACACTTTACTTCCATAGCAAGTCATACAGTATTATGTCAAACTGGATTATACCAAAATATTAGACGAGCTAATCTCTGTTGATATTGCCAACAAAACCCTGAACTGTCAAAGTGGAGGAAGAACCGAAACGAGGTAGGAAAGGAAAGGAAGGAGGAGAGGCTAAAGAGCAACACATTCTCTGCAAACAACAAACAACAACTCTGGAAGCTTTTCTCATGTCGATGCGTGAGCTATTGTCATTATATTGTAATTAGTTCATAAACCTTTTTCCTGCTGGCGGGCTTTGTTGCCCTTGAGCAAACTGCAAAAAAATATCAGACAAGGTAATCTCTGTTGGTATTGTCAATAAAAGCCTGATATGGTTTTGTACCTAAACTTGAGGTGGCCTAATAATAACTCTTTAACTTTACGAGCAAAGGCCAGACTAATAGCTGGTGGACACACACACACACACACACACACACACACACACAGGTGACATTAAATGCACCATTGCTGTCTGCTAGTGTGAGGTGTAGGTAGGTGTAGGGTGTCTTTACATCCAATGAAGATTAATTTTTTTTCACACATTTGAAATAGTTAAAAAGATATCATATAAATAGCATATAGGATTATAGCAATGAAATGCACCACCAAAGAAGTATTCATTAATTCATCCCCATTGTGCCACAGATTGAACATTAAGCTTTTGTTTTTGGCAACAAAGGTTTACTGTAGATGGGGCGATGTGAATCCGACTCATATGGCCAATATCCACATCAAACAAATATGAGCATGCATGTCTGTCCAGGTTGTGTAAGAACAACAACAGGAAACCAACAGTGAGCAGGAAGTGTCTACACCTATCATGACGACAGAGCCAGAGGTTGTGAGCCGACCGTGGAGGTCAGGCGCATGTGAAATGCTACATAACACAACGTGCTTTGCTAATAAATCTTTGCAGGGCTCATAAACTCCCTCTGCGTGAGAGCATAAAATAGAGTGACGGTACATCGTCTCACACACAAAGCTGTCGTTTCATAAACAACGCAACACCGCAGACGCGAGCTCCTCATCTCAGCTTGGCACTAACCACCGTCAGGTAGCGGCCAGAGTTGAAGAAACTCTGCGGATCAACTGTGAATAAAAAAGAAAGAAATCATGCCGATTTACCGAAGGTGTTTACACCTCAGTTTTAGGGGAAAGCATACCGGAGTCCTTTAAAGAAAGGCCGAAACTGGAACAGATGAAAGAACCAATAACGGAAGAAGTGATGGTGTGTTGTATCACTTCCTAGAAACAGTACAGTTCCACTTTTTATTCAACCCCTGTAGTAGTGAGACCAAAATTCATTGTTCCACCCACCCATGTGGGGTCAAAAGTTTGCTCATTTCAAAATACATTTGTGTCCAAAAAGGCTGCATTAGATATTCACAGCAGAAGGCCAGCGGAGAAGCTTTTAACAGAAAAGATACAATGTGAAACTCACCTTTTATACCTGAGATGGAACAATGTCTTGCAATATTGACACCTAGTTAGCATGAGGTGTAAGTTTTGAGGGGGCGGCTGCATTTTAAAAGGGTCCCACGTTTGTGGTTTTTTTTAACAGGAAATGGAAGAGTTGTTGAAACTGCTGCTATAAGACCCCGACGTTGTTTGAATTCACAAGCAAAGGCTGTTGCACAGATTCACTGATCAATTGTTATCTTAACCATTCTCGGGGGTTTCAGTGAGCTGCCAACACTGTGTGTACTAAACACAGCTGCGGTGTGCAGTATGGTTAAATAGCACTGCTATGTGTCTGAATAAAGGACACAAACCGTGGAGTAATTACTATATTTTCAGAAATTCATTCCAACATGAGATAATATCCAGCTTCTGAAAAATGTGACAAAGACGTCCACAAAGTCACTGAAGACATGAGAGGAAAATTCACAAATGAATCATATTGAAGTTACTGTCTCTATTGAGCTCTTTGCCGCATAATAGGCACATTAAAGAGGATGAAATTTTTAATATTTGGTTTATTGAGAAATAATGAATATCAGGTAATATTTTGTCTCTGAAAAAGGATGTGCAGCATCTTAGACCGCGCCTACTGTTAAGGTTCATCGGTGCCACTGGGATATGTCGTAACGTGAATTGCACGGACAGGCTGCAGCCCACCCCACACACACACACACACACACACACATACACACCCAAACCTTTTCCTAAGCAGATCACTTTGCATCCCCTAGACCTTCACGGCATCGCTGCACAGCATTCTGCACGTTGACATGTTTTCCACGTTTTACATGATGTTCCCTGCAGCTCCCGTTTCTCTCTTTTGTTTTTGTTTTTTTCCTTGGCCGCAGTTAGCTAGCGTTCGGAAAAAAAAAAAAAAATAGGAGCGATGGAGAAAGCAAGCCATTGTGGGCAAATGCTCTTTTCTATCTGGCATGACGCAAGCAGCCGCAGTCATTTCCACTGTGATTGTCGGGCACCATCAGAGAGCATCGATAACCCCTGCCAGGCCTTGGCACCGCCAACAGGTGCCGGCACTGCCAGCTAGGTTGGCACAGACGTGGCTGTGAAAACCCTCTGACATCCAGAAGGGCACAGATTTGCACTGAATGCACCACTGAATCAACACTGCTGATTATCAATTAACATATACCGTTTTGTATCACACAGAAAAGAGGGGAAAAATGGGTTTTGAAACACAGAAAGCCTGTTTAAAAATACTACTCGTGTGCTGTCATAATCATGTGCTGAACACAGATTTAGCTCTGTTCAAGGTTGGTTTTTACAAGCCTGTGCGGCTTTGTGTTGGGGAGATACAGTACGTAATTGTTCAGGCAAGATTCTGGTGCCCGTTGGCTACATTTGTACAGAAAACATGACAAATGACATGAGAAACATGACAGACTGGATGGTAGATTGCAATAAAAAGACACCTCATATTTAAATGTCAGGAGTCATAGCATTACACCGCAGATGCATTTCACCTTCACTGTATTACCACAGCTCCTGTAGGTTTTCACCATAAAACACTTATCAGAACTATTACATCTGGCCTGCTGCTTTTTTCAACCACACGCTTATGTCTCATAGGAATTCAATTCAATTATGTCTATTTCTTCAATAAATAAGTGCAATATTCAACACAAAGAGGGAGAAAAGGAATGAGAAAATGTATCACTGTTGGCTCAACATCGAGAGGCGTCTTTATCGACTGTGTCAGGCGAAGCCGGCGCCATCACTTAACTGTACGTAGGTGTTGTGATGTCTTCATGCTCGCCACTTGTGATGCTTCTAATGGGCATTAAAACGATTATTTGGATTACTAATACAAATTAGTCTGCGCATCCAGTCTGAGCGAACACAAACAGCATGGGGGTAGGCACTGTCACTGGTTTGACTCTGAGCTCTTTCTGCAAGTGTCTCCCACAATAAAAACACACACATAAACATAATAGTATTATTAGAGGCTGCAAAGGATTTAATAATCTGTCTGGGAACGTGTCAAAACACGCCTGCATCAGTGTGGGTGCACGGATAGACTTCAGTGAGACAGAAGACATGTAGAGTGGAAAAAAAAGAAAAAGGAAAACGAGGGGGGTGTACAGTAGATGCCGCAGTGAAAGAAATCAGATCAATCAATGAGTTTCAAAATGCATCGCAGACTCCAGAATAAACCGACACACGTGCTGCTAAAACAACATACTGTGTTTTCTACACTCACACACACAAAAAAAAAAAAACAATATGGAAAATCTGGAAATCTGACGATTTAAGCATAACGCGTCAGCACTTTGTCCACTACGGTCTCACCTTCCTTACTATCTTCTCAGAAAGACAATGGCTTGTTTGCGAGTGAGACTTTTCTTTTGAAATGGCTGATCTTCCTGCACAACTGTTGCACAAAAACTCAGCCACTTCTATACAGAGTTCAGGGTTGAGGCGGTTTAGAAATGTTCCCTCGTAACACATCTAAAGGACCATGAAAAACTGCTTAATCAGTTGTTACTAGGTAAGCACAGATAGACTGAATATTCCATAATGAACATATTCCTCCAAACCAAATTAGCTTTGTGTTTTCCATTAGCCTCTCGTACAGCTAGCGTGGCTTTCAATTACTAGTCAAATAAGTGTGATTCCTGCATTTCTCATATGTCCGCGCGGTGTGGGAGGAGGGAGAAAAGACAGAAAGAAAGAACAAGGGGGATGTAATGAACTGAGAGTCGACTCCTAAGTGCTTAATTGTTTTCATAATCACATAAAGTCGACAGAAATAGAAGCGGAGCGAGTGGTCTCCACCTCAGGTCTGCTGACAGGAAGGCCTGATGACAGTTGGCCTCAAAGGGGCCCCGCGTCGCCGTGGAAGGCGAACATCAGGGTGGCTTTTTTTTTTGTTGTTTGTTCTTCCCTCCGGTGATTTAAGAAAGACAACCACCGCTCTGCTCACACCCCTTTGTTTTTCACATTGTAACTCTCAGCTCGCCCACCCTTACGGTGTGTGGTGTGCACTACACACAATGCAACTCCCACGCAGATGCACGCCACACAGACATGTGCATCCGCTCAGTGTCGACGAGCGTGCGTAGACGCTGTGCCAAACGAGGCGTCCGGGTCCAGAACCTCAGCCTGAACCCTGGCGTTACTGTCGGCTTTCGGGCTCGTCAGCTCAGACGTCGACCATAATTACCAGCAAGCCAGGTCGGTTCAGGTCTTCCTCACAGGAATCTGTATTAAAGATTCAAAACTGCATCCCTCACTGAGAGGACCCCTTCACCGTCTTGTTTATCACCCCTCCTCCCCCCCAAACCACCCACCCAACTCCCTCTCTCGCTCTCTTTATCAAATTAAAAAACCAATCAGTCATAGAACATTTGACGGGCAACAAAGGCAAGGCTGTTTTTTTTTGTTTTTTTTAAATAAATAATGACTTTTCTGTCACTGCTCGCTGGACTCTGGTCATCACATGATAATTAAACTCTAATTTCTGCCTCGTGGATCGCAACAACAACAAAAACCTGCTCAACAAGAGTTGGAAATACAGAGGTGTTTGTGTGTGTGTGTGTGTGTAAGAGAGGGAAAGAGATACTGAAGATGGATTTGTGGCACTGAGAGAGGAGAGTCTGAAGGAGTGAGAAAGGTTGCTACATCCCCCTGCTGCGGTTTTTCCTGAAGTGAAAGGGGAGGCAGTGAAGGGCACAGTACCCCAGCCTTGTGGGGTGTTCTCGGGAGTGTTAGAAGAAATGGAGGCAGGTGATGGGGTGGTGTTACTCACCTCGGTGTGGGAGAAGTTGCGCTATACGCTGAGATGAAAGGAGTGATGGGATGTGAGCGCGTGGGGAAAACGGCTCTTAATATCGAGGCTTAGGCAGAAGTATTGAATAAGAGGTGCAGACAAGGATGGGGTTCTTTATCTACATATTTTTCTTTGCATATTTAAGCCCTTGTCAAAGGATGCATCATCCATCCTCTGACGAACGAAACAGTTGATAAGGCAAGTGTTTGTGCGTGCGTGTGTGTGTGTGTGTGTGTGTGTGCGTATGAGACAAAGACAGAGAATACAGTATCTGTTGAAATTTTTTCATTGGAGTATGTGGGTGGATATTAACAACCTGATCTTAGCAGGATGCGCTTTCCTCTAAATCGCTCTCTTTTATTTTTTAAAGGATTCAGAAAATCCTACACAGATTGGATAAAGACAAGCATCGGAATAAAAGACAATGAGGTTTGTTTTTTTCCCTCTCAAGAACAAAAAAAAAAAAAAAAAAAATACGATAAGACCTGTAATAATGTGATTTGAATCGTGAAAACTTAGATGTATGTGCTTGCTTAAATTATATTTGCCATGGTAGCATCAAGCACGCTGAAAAAACAAGAAAAATAAATCTATCATAGGAGGGATGTCATTTTGTAAAAGCGTGACAAAACTGACGTGACGGACTTTGGGGTTTTCTATCTCCCGGGGAGGACACGCCAACCCATTCGACGAACGGGGCTGATTGTCAGGACCCAAAAAACACAATGTGGCGCTTTTATCACTAAGCCAAGGAATCTGGATCAACAGTATTCAAAGCATGCGCCAGGATAAATGCAGTCAAACATGCTGGGACAACATAACCCCCCCTTACTCCCTCCCCTCCTCATCTTTATAAAGAACTTTCCACATAATGACAAAATGAGCTGTAACTCCCGAATCACACACTAAGCACTCACCCAGGGTGGTATGTCTGTAACTGTCGGAGCGGGAGGGGGGGGGGCTTTCTTACATTTCTTAGCCCTGGAATGCAGCAGTCCCTATTAACACAGGCAGCCTTTTTTTCCCCAAACTAGTTGCAACTTGTCATTTAAAAAAAAAAAAAAAAAAAAAAAAAGAAGAAGCTGGGAATCATTGTTATCTTTCTCTTGTATTAGCAATCATAACAGAGCTATTTCATACAGGGGAGGGATGGGTGGTGCGTGGACGGGTGGAATCCCCAAAGAGACACACATTAAAAAACGAGACAGGCCTCTTATTTACTGGCGACAGTCTAATAAATACATTTTGCTGGCAGCTAAACAGGTATTTACTCTGCTCCCTACCACAGGTATAATTTCACTGTTTGCTGAGCTGTTATTTTGCTACAGAGATAATTATCGAGGTGGTAAAGAAAGGTGATTAATGGTTTTAGCCGAGATATCAGTCTCAGCAAAGTGAGGCACGGCCCATTGCTCTAAACTCCCAGCAAAATGCTCAACAGTATGTAGGTTTTAATAATCGGCATCTTCTGCTGCGGGAATTCAAAAGCACAACTCCAACACAAAGCAACATATGAGGAGCGACAACACCTTCCCTGGATATTTTTTTTTTTTTTTACTTTCCTGTAAGCAATCAAACTGATGATTCAGAGCATAATTCCATTTGAAATCAAAGTGGTGACGCTGTTGTTAATATGGTTTCAGAGCAGACAAAAAACAAAGAAAAGAAATCAACTGTGCTCTCTCCAATGTGCAGACTTAATTGGTCTCTCAGGGTCACAGGGCAAACTTTGTCATCTCCTCTCGCTCTCGTCTGACAACCCGCTCTTCGGCGTCTGTTAACCTGAGACTGACTCGCTCGCCGGCCGACACACACACACACACACACACAGCCGCTGTGTTGTGCTTAACTAATCCGGTCTACTGGGGTACGAGGTTTAACTGGTGATACACAGAAGTCGCTGTCCTTCCTGTCCTACTGTTTACACACCGGCAACCTGACACCTTAAAGTGACAGTTAAAGGACGGTGATGCAAATGTATCCATGGGATTTAAAAAGATCCCTTACTGTTTGTGCACCTTACAAGCTGATTTCCTGCTAGTACGATACTACAGTACAGTAAATGTAGAGTGTACTAGTTTCGATTAGTTGTAATGAAAACAAAACTAAACTCTGGCGGGGGGGATCTGAGTGTAACAAGGTTAAACCTGCAAGTTAGAAGAAGAATGGTGGAAACACTTTGGTGTTTTCCGAGATGTCTTCTTAATTGTAAATCACAGAAGGGCTATTGTAAGAGCTGTGAACACGACAGAAAAACATTCAGAGGAATTAATTACACGCTAATAAGCTGCGACAGATGTTTAGGCTTTACTGCTGGATGTGTGTGACCTGGCAGTCGTACACAGCGCTGTCGCAATCCTCACACTCTTGATTCTTATCATTCCTGCCAAACAAGTTTATGTTAGAACGTAGCCAAACAGACTGACACGCCGCCGCTGTGGATCTGCAATCGGGCATTTGTTTGTGCCACTTTTAAAACCCAGAAGCTGATAAAAAAAAAAAGAAGAAGAAAAAAAAAAGAAATAGGTGTTTCTAATGAAGACTCAGAGTAAAACCGAGAAGTGTTTTTCTTTTTTTTTTTTTTTCTTCAACGTTCACAAGTTGCCTTTGAGGCTTTCGTCTTGTCTGAGGACTTTTTACAAGAAGTGATACATGGCAGCCTGAGACAGGAAAAAGGCTGTGTGTCACTTCTGTCAAAGACACTGACCAGATAAGCCACAGCATCTTGCACTGCCACGGATCTGCAACAATTAAAGGACAGAAAAAAAAATGGTGCTGTGCCATAAACTGTTTGTTTTATTTCTTCCATGCAGAGGTGCCATGCTTGACCTCGTGATCGCGCTTGTGAGCGAGCAGAGCACACAGCCCCGACAACAGCAGCGAGACAATACACAACACAGGAGGCTGAGCGACGCTGGAGGCCGAGGAGCATTTCAGAATAATTTACCTGATCAAAGTTTCTGATTTAATACAAACTTCTACGCCAGATGCAGACCAGATGTTATTGTGATTTTTCTCTGCACGTCAGGATTACTTGCACAGAGCATCGTGGCTAAATGAGCCAATATAATCGTCACAACAGATTATACCTAAACTCTGAAAAGTCTATTTCAGGTGAGTGTGTTTATGCTGATATCTATGTATAAATAATCCGAGTGAAAGCCACTAGCCACGCCGGTCTGTGAAATGTCAGCTATTTTCTAAAGGAGCAGAGAGTGAAACCTTTAGAAAACCTGTAAACCACAGCACATCGGTGCCCACGCAGTTTTTTTAAGATGGTAATACACCTTCTCATAACTGCTCTCTCTGTCCATATATTTCTGAAACACATGCGAGTGCGCACACACACATATACACACACACACACACATACAGGTCTGGTTGTACCTGAAATGACTTTATCAGCACTGTGACAAAAGCCACAAGGCAGACCAAACAGCAGTCTTTGTATCATCACATATATCTGACTGCCTCACACTAAGTCTTGCAGAAAGAAAGCAATACATTCATGAACTGTTTGTTTCCCTGTCACACCTTTTTTTTTTTTTTTTTGTGACTTCCTTGGGCTCAGGCAGTGCTTCATGCCACAGCAATAAAAGTGTTGAAGCAAGTTGACACGTTATTAAATAGTAAGTATATGGAGAGGATAAATGAAGCGGCTCTAATGGCCCTAATAAAAAAGTAGTAAAAGTAGATGGGCAGTTGGACTGCAATAGCTTTAGCATTTCTAATGGACATGTCAGCAGCACTTGGTTATAATGAGTCAAAAAATAGGAAAGTAAATTAGCAAAGCAAGTCCTGACAGACAAGATGTACAACATTGTTTTCCTTTAAGATTCATAATCTGAAGGGGAGTGGATAATTTCAAGCAACTTTTAGTCACCATAAAAGATATCCGTGGTTCCTAAAATCCTCAGGTCAGGAGCAGCGATGGCAGCAGCAGCATCACTTCTTGCCCCTGTGCTGCACGCGCTGAAGAAGTTGTTAAATGAATTAGAGGAGATGGATGTACTTAACCCCGCCAATATCACGAGTGCTTTGCTTATTCGTGCAGAAATGACACAGGCCTGTTTGTGCAAAAGAAGTAAAAAAAAAAAAGAAGTTCTAAATGCGTGCGTTTATATTTACCACTAAGCATGACATTCATATTCTATGTTTTTTCCCCCTCTCCCTTCTTTATGAAATATTAAATCCTAGCAGCCACTTTTGCTCTGTGTGGGCTTAAAGTGATTTGGAAGACGGGTCTTTCAAATAGCTTTTAATTCATTTAGAACCGAGTCATTTATTCTTTCTAATTCCAAAGGAGATGCACCTTATTTTTTATTTTATTTTTACGAGTCGTGCAATCTGAATAAATGTGATTTCAAAACATATGCAGAGACGCTGGTAGAGACGCACGTTAAAGCCTGACAGCAGAGACAGATCACTGAGAACAAACAAACAAACAGCGCACACTGTGGGACCGTACCTTTAAAGTCAGCAGTCGCCCGACCTCTTGTTTTCCATCAAAAGTTGAGGAACCTCTTGTTACTGCTCCACGACGAGAGATCCCAAAAAAAATAGGCAACTGCTCTGTGGGAGGAAAAACTGTTTTTTTTGTTGTTTTTTTAAAGTCAAAAGTCCTAATGAAGGAGGAAGAGGAGGAGGAGGAGGAGGAGGAGGAAGAGGAGGAGGGGGGAGTCGTCTTGCAGAAAGCGCACCGGCGGAGGTTGAAGTTGGGGAGCGCACTGGCTGCACGGCGGATGGAGCGCAGAGAGTGTGAGCGACCGTGCGCTGCGGGCAGCGGAGGTGAAGTAGAGGAGAGGAGAGTAGCGGCATGTGCACGAGGAGGTCTGCTTTGAGAGGGGGCGGCAGGTAAACGAACCGCCCCTCCCCGTTTTCTGATGCTCAAATCGATGATTTGCCAGCTGTGGCGCAGCTTGTCTCATTGCCCCACTTTGGTTTTTACAGCCGCTCCTCTCCGACGCGCCGCTCTCCGGGGACACACAGAGAGAGACACACACACACACAGAGAGAGAGAGAGAGAGCGAGAGAGAGAGGGGAGAGCTGTCACACTCATTCATTTTCATATTTACACGCCACATGTTTGCATGTCAAGAAGAAGGAGAAGAAGGGGGGAAAAAAAGTCTGCTAAACAGTGGATTGCGCGCAGCAGCGTGCGTTTTGTTCCGTATGGAGTGGAAGCCTGTTGTTTTAACGGCGGAGGGCAACCTGCCAGCTTTCCTCCCCGCACACCTGAGCGGAATGTAAAAAAAAAACCATGCATACAGCCCGGTGAAGTCGGGTAGGCTTTACATTACATCAGATGATCTTACAGACATAAAATAGCTGTTTATTAATTATAAGTCGATTTGTTTGAAAGCCGAAGTGTGCAAAAATCACAAAAAAAACAACAAGTTTTCAAGAATAATGAAGTTTGATGCTTGTTGAGAGAAGGGCTAATACTGCAGTCTGTGTTGAAAATTGTTTTTTTTTTTTTTTGTGGAAATAATAATTATTATGACTTTTTCAATGCATCATTATTGAAGCAGACTTACTTTCATTTTTTTTTTCAATGCCAGCTGTTGCTTTTTTTTTTTTTTTTTTTTCTGTGACAACTATTAACTCCGGCCATCACACACACACACTTAGCCTCTCCATCACACATTTAAGAATCCTACCGCGGGCCTATCCAAAAAAATTAAGAAAATAAAAAATAATAATAATCTAGCTGAAGGAATGCAAATTTGTTAAAAATAAATACATAAAATTACGTAGAGAGCAGAATAATTAGATTTTTCTTTTCTTGGACATCTTTAAGAACACAGCCTAAAGCAGAATCAGCCGAGGCACAGAGGACAGTGACAGATTACGGAGAGAAAACAGCTTCTTTTTCGCCCTCACAGTGTCTAAATGCATTAGTGCTTTTCTCGCTGATTGTCAGCTGTTGCTGTATTGACTGCTGTGTGTAAAGTGTAGAATGTAAGTAGCCTTTTTTTTTTCTTACCAAAAGTCTGAAATTAGACAAGAAATACCTCAAGTTCCTGAGAGTGGTACATTAAATTAGTCTTAATAAAGAACATATTACAGTGAATGAATGGAGAGTAAGAGACGTCTCTCCATGGTAAGGGGATTATACCTCTATATGTTATATATTAATGTTTCCAACTATAGATTTAAAAATGCTCCATGCATAAATAAACATTTCTCTTTCACTCATTCTGGTAGATTTTATCATGTCTGTGTAGATCGTGTGTGTGTGTGTGTGTGTGTGTGTGTGTGTGTGTGTGTGTGTGCATCACATATTGTGGTTTGAATACACTTTTTTTGTGTAGTGTGTGTGTTTTGGATTTGTGTGCATCCTTGCACATATTTATACTCATTTATTGTGCATGTGCTTTTGTTTGTTTGTGTGCGTGTGTGTGTGTGTGTGTGTGTGTGTGTGTGTGTGTGTGTGTGTGTGTGTGTGTGTGTGTGTGAAAATGATTGACAGTTTGCATCTGCACGCAGGCTAACTGCTCTGCACTAGCAGGTGTGCAGGAGCCCACAGGTAAGGCAGCTGTTTACTTACAATGTGAATGTGTTTCTCTTACCGGGTTTAGCATAAATAACACACCGATCCATTTACATGTACACTTAATTTACACATCCCATTGAAAATAGAATTAGTGAGGTGAAAAAGAGTTAAAAGAAGCAAACACAAGAGAAGACAAGGTGAGAGCGGGGGGGTGAGGTTTTGGTCCAAAAAATCGTTAAAATAATTCTGATTGTCTGGCGTTTATTCATCATAGAAGACACAGAAGGACTGGAGCCTTTATCGTAAGCTGATCCATAGAAATACTTCTCAGAAAAGTTCATTTGTTGTGGTTTTGGGACTCCACAAAAGTTTCATTATGAAGCATCTGAGATCTGGATTTAAATAATAAAAAAATCACACCCTTGCACACACACACACACACACACACACACACACACACACACACACACACACACACACACACACACACACAATCTCTGCATATGATTCACACCAGCTCTCTCTCTCCTGGGAGATTGAATGGGAATTGAAAAGTTCCAGTAAAGAGATTCAAATTTCCTTTTTGCATAATTATAAATTCATGCTAAGTTAGGGATGTTTTCATCATTACGGACAACAGCTGGTGATTTCAGCAGCCTGTGTTTTATCCAACAACTCATGTTGCCGCCTCCGAAGCCCACATGTGCTGCATTTGTCACTTTGACCACAAGGGGGACCTTGTGAGTCTCATCCTGAAGAGTGCAGAGTGAGAGAAGAGGGGAGAAGGGCAGCTAATGATGGCCCCTCTCTATGAGACCCTTTTTTTTGTTCTACTTTGGGTTCTGACATGTTGACATTGGGCTGCTTGTGACAATATTTAGGATTCTCTAGATTAAAAAAAACAAAACAGCAATTCCTGGCCTCTGCATTCAAACACAGAGAAGATTATTAATGAGGCAGCGACGTGTGGGAGCTGTGGACACGTTCCAAAACGTTAATGCAAATTGATAATGTGCATCTATGTTGCCGAAGCATAAAAAGGGCATGTGTAAAGCACAAAAAAGGAAAACCGAGTGTGTGTGTGTGAAGTGTAAACAAATCAAAGCAGACCTTGAGCCGAGACATTTCAAATCGTCTACACTATTTTCTTTTTCCCCCCGAAAACAATAAACCGCACTTGGAAAATTACAAGGGTTATACACCCCAGAATTAATCTTTCCAACCCATAACTAAATAGAGAGACACTGTTGCTTCTCCATCAAGCGGGTATATTTTAATTACAGGCTATTGACTACTGAAAGTAATTTGTCTCAGAAAGATGCCCAAGAGCTAAAAGACAGACGTCTCGTCTAAATGTGGAATGCTCAGCCACTTTTTTTTTTTTTCTCTGGTTTTGTGGTTAGCCTTTGCAAAAGTCTTCAGTAGCTCTTTTATAATTGCTCACCTTTTAAAGATTAACAAGGATTCCTCAAGAGACTAACGCTCTGATCACCTCCGCAGGAATTGAAACTGAAGTGTGGATTTCTGTGTCTTTTCCTCCTCGCTTTTCTACTCAGCCCCTCTTTGAGTTTTGAAACAGAGGTACTCCACCTCTCAAATGAAATACTATTAATCCTCATTTGCGTGCTGCCAAGGAGGACAGTGGAGATGAGAGCCAATCAGAACAATAAAAGCTGACCCACAGCGGCACCTCCGAAGCGCACACGCCTCCAGTTGTTAATGGGATGTCAGTCAGCTGGGCGAAAGAAAACAGCCCACAAGTGTAATTACTGTCGGGTGTGAACTCTCCCATCAGCTGTGGCAGCTTAATGTCACTTAGTACATTACTGCATGTGGAGAAAATCAGCTGAACACGGGTGGCAGCTGCCCAGATGTTAGAGGACTCTGTGAGTGGAAAGTTGCTGGTTTCACTCTTCAGGTATACTGAACTGTTTCTGAAACCCACTCACCAGAGATCACCTGTCAATCAAACTGGGAAGGCTGCAGTTTGATGCCTCTTCCTATAGTTTCCTGTTAATTAGACCAGTGGTTACCAAAGTGGGGTCCGGGGATCCCCAGGGTGTGTTTTAGGATGTCCTCAGCAAAAAGGGGAATCCACCTATAATTCCATCCATAAGTAACACAATGACCGAATGTTTGACTATTATGGTCATGGGTTTCATACACTTTCTGTAATTAAACATCTTAAAAGCAAAAATCCTATCAGATGGTTGGACCCTTGGATGGACAAATGGGGGTCCTAATTTGTGTCAGTTTAGGGGTCCTTCACATGAAAAAAGATTGGGAACCACTGAGTTAGACCACCCATAGTCTCGCATTGCCAGACCTTCCTACACCGCAATGAGTAGGAGGGTCTGGTGAGTCCACACAGCATTCCGGGATGGGAGAAAAACGTGCTCTGGTTTATTGCCATTTCTTTAAACCAATCACAATCGTCTTGGGCGGTGCTCTGCAAAATAGCCTCGAGAAGGAACTTGTTTTGGTGGAACATGTGTACGTTCTTATGACCTCATAAGGAGCAAAAGTCCAGATCGGCCCATCTGAGCTTTCATTTTCTCAAAGGCAGAGCAAGATACCCAGGGCTCGGTTTACACCTATCGCCATTTCTAGCCCCTGGGGGACCATAGGCAGGCTGGGGGAACGCATATTAATGTTAAAAAACCTCATAAAGTGAAATTTTCATGCTATGGGACCTTTAAAAATGATTTTTGTCCGCAGCTGTTCTGAAGATAATGATGGTGTAACAGAGGTTAGTCTGGAAAGAATGGATGGACGCTTCAGTAGTGCTTATGTGCCGCTGGATATCGCGGGATAATGCACATGTCACACGGAAATCTATCTTGTCAAGTAATGTGTTTGTGTCTGAACTACCAGCTAACTGTGTTGAATCCTTAAACAAAGATTATTTACTTTAAGCGTGATGCCACCTGCATTTAAAGGACATTCAACTCTCACATTTCCCGTCATGGCAGGTGTGAAGGAGAGACGTGCATGTTCGAGATGTTTTAAAATCAATTGCACATTACAACTACTACAAAAGGAAAGTTCATGTTAGACATTGACACTGATGCCTTCTACCAATCTTTAACCCTCATCGTTTAACCTCCAGCTTGTTTGTGTCAGGCTTGCAAACATGGTTGGATGTCGGGCACGTCAACCACCACAGAGCCATGGGAGCCGCAGCGATACCGAGCCTCTGTGTTTGACATGCATCTCAATGCAGCGCCGCCGTCACAGTGAGACACCCTATCTCCTGGAGAGTCTATTAGCTGTGCTTAATTAAACAAATGTGATTAGACTGATCCAAACTCACACAACTGAATCCCCGGTAAGGAGTCTGCCATGAGAGGCGGCTGCAGAGAGAAAGTCGAGTCACGCATGGCTTGGCTTTATTAATAGCGCCTATTACACACTAACGTACACCTCGGCGAGCTGCAGGGTTAACGTGTGAGTAATGTGTGCGTGCTGCAATCAGTTTTCAGGTCCACTTCTGAAGTTTGTCAATCACAATTTAGTGCTGGCTGTCTAGAGAAAATGATGCTTGGAGTATCAGGATAAAGGTGATCACAAATAACAGAGTGATTAATGGTAATTTAGAGTGAGCTATGTGGGTGGGATTTATCCACGGCTGTCAGTTGTAACCAGGTGGAAAGCAACAGGGAAATTTTCAGTAACTTGTAAAAGATGAATCACTGACAGAGACAGAGAAAGATGAGAGAGAAACTAAAGTAACTTTGTGTGCTAATAGTTTAGGGGGATTTTAACTCTGAGTCATTTCAATTCGCCATCAAGTTTAAACTCTTTCTGTCAAAAAAATATAACTTGCTACTCAGAAGTACTTAGTTGAGGAAAGAAGTCGCAGAAAGACGCAGAATCTCAGAAACTCAGTTAAAGTTGAACTTCCTCTGCCCTCTGCGTCTCCTGAATTTGATTGTGCACTCATTACTCAATCACAGACAACCTACAGTGGACATTTAGAGCAGTGCTATTTAGAACAATGGCCTGTCTATGTCTGAGTGAGCCGAGGGGTTCTGATAAGCCACTGCAGGTAATATGGCTCGGATATGTCATTGGAATGCCAATTCAAACTAATGAGGCCTTCAATAGTTTCTTAAAAAGTTCAGGCAGTTCACCAAGTATGGTTCATTTAAATGATCCATTTAAACTTTCCTCTTTTGAAAATGGCTGCGTCCTGTTATAGTCCACTATATAAACAGCTTCTTCCATGACCAGATTTACATACACTGGCATTACAAACTGCAGTGGAAATCTATGCCATTTAAGTTTTTGTATTTCATTTATTCAAATGGTTTGGTTGTGTGTCTTGTAAAATAATTCTTCACTCAAAAAACCTTACAGTATGTATCCCAGAGTGCCATTTTCAGGCATTTGCTAAACTCCTCCATCAAAAAGTGACTGTCAAATCATAGCTTAGCAAACGTCATAAAGCATGGCAGGCTTATAGAGCTCAACAGTCCCGCCCACAGCCGGTTCCGGAAGTAAAAATGCAATGCAATTTCTTCCCAACCGGCACCGTCAGACACCGCCTACCAAGAGTCTGGGTATGCCGATGTTTCTTCCTAAAAGGGAGTTTCTCCTTAGCCACTGCTAATGCTTGCTCTTGGGGGAATTATTGGAATTGTTGGGGCTTTGTAAATTATTGTGTGATCTAGACCTACTCTATCTGTAAAGTGTCTCGAGATAACTCTTGTTACGATTTGATACTATAAATAAAATTGAATTGAATTGAATTGAGTATGAGCCATAAAATCATAACCGTCGATGTTAGACTTAAAACCAGCTACAACATGACTAAGCGATTGTATATGCTCATAGAGATGCCAAAAGTTCATGGGGCACCAACCTTGTTTTGAGATAAATGTCTTTTATTCGCGATGTCTTGGATAAGTACTTCATTACCCACAATCCTGAACAATCCCACAATCCCACAGTGATGCCTCTGATTTGTGGAATTCATGTCATGTGACTGTTTGGTTAAATCTAAACCCCGCAAAAGTCCGTGAGAGTCTTTGCTGCTGTACTGTGTAGGCTACTGTAACGTTACTGTCTACTGTACGATCTTTGATAAAAAGAAGAAAAAAAACAACCTGTCCTTTTTTTTAAGGACGAGAACAAGTGTCCAAAGGGGCGAAAACCACTTTAAAACGGGTCACGTTATTGAATGTAGTGTGTCCGAGGCTCAGCTTGTGGGTTTTGTAAGGGCCAGCATGAGGGACAAGACCTACAAAGTTGTGGTGAGTTTTGCAGGGAGGTTGGTAACTTTAGTTAACATTATCCGTTCACTTTAGCTAGGCTACAGTAGCCTTTATACTGTATGAGTCATATCAATCATTTTATTATTTACACGATTACTACTGAAAGAACTTCTATTAACTGTACATTCACTATATAAAAATCACTATGTTTTGAGGAAAAAGTGTGCGAGGCTGTTGTCGGATTTGAAGTTGTTCAAGAGGCTCTTTTGCGGTTGTGTCTTCGACTATATTATCCAGTGTTGCGCGGTGGTTTACGGGATGAGTAGTTCCTTCGCTCTGAAATGAAAATATGTACACAGTCTTGTACCTTTGACTTTTTTTCTTTAGTTATTTCACTCAAAATGATACGTTGTATGCTTATGAGTCACATCGTAGCTGGTTAGCCTAAGGCATGGTCTAAAACTGAAATAAATGGGAACCTAAGGTCCTGTTGAAGTAAAAAGTTAAAACTATGCTTACGTTTTGAAAACAATGTACTTTAAGGTAAAAAATGTAACTTAAAAAATGTAAACTGTTGTGTAACTGAGTGAAGGAATGTACACCTTTTCTTTTGAGAGACATCTGACCAATAGGGAAAGATTTAATTTGAAGAACGACCCAGGTGGAGGGAATAAATGTGTGATCCGGAGACTGTCTCAGGACTACAGCCTGTGACCCCGCAAGGGGAAACTGCTGCAGTCCGCTGTTTACAGTGTATTTGTTTTGTCATGTCGCATGGCTGCTAACTGTGACCCGACAGGGGAAGCATGTTTTGCAGTCTGCTGCTGGCAGTGTTTTATGTTTTATGTTTGATTGTGTTTTGACTGTCGTTTTCATGTTGTTTTATTAAACCTTTTAGTTAACTTTCAATTCGACTCCAGCCTCTCCTCCTTCCTCCAGAAATCAGGACGAACACGTCTTTTAGAAATTTCTTAACAATTGGTGACCCTGACGATGATTTTTTGGAGGACGAAAGGATAAAAGGCAAACTGATAGAAGGAGCTGGTGTCTGCTGATCTCTCACCAGGGCCCGGAATTGAAAGGTGAGCCAGAACCTGTTTTTATCGAAAATCTGCAATAGTTAATTTAGAAAGATTTAAGTGGAAGAGATCAGCAGCATCAACTGGTAAGTCTATTAAAATCTGTAAAAGTAATGATAAAGTAATGCCCAATTGAGAACTACGGTGAGAGCGATAAGTCAAAAACAATGTATGTTGTTTGTTGTTATTTCTATTGTGTGTGATTTGTTAAGCTTAAAAAGCCTGAAGGGTCCATGGGAAAATGCACAGATCCGACCGGGACGGGAGACCCGAGGTAGCGTTTGATTCGCGTGCATTTTTTTAGAAGTCCATTTGAGTTTGGCCGATTTTAGATTGTGATAAATTTTAAAATATAAAGTGCACTAACTAGGTTAAAGCGTTTGATTCGCGTGCAGTATTAGAGGATCGATTTGAACTCGACCAGGTGTAGAACCAGTGAATACATTTTAAATAGAAAGACCGGGGGACGGCGACAGAAAATTAGTTTCTGTGAAGGCACGGAAGAAAACATTAAGACTTTTTTAAAGCCGGTGTAAACAACTGTGAAGGATAGGACTTGGTAATGCTGATCTCGCCGCGACGGCGGGGATAAAGCGCCATTGGAAGACTCTTCAGTTTTTTCTCGTGACCATAGTATGGAAATAGGAAAATCTATTTAATAATAGGTATAGTCGAATTGTGTGAAAACACTTAGGAATTGTAAAGAAAGGCCTACTGTAAATACATTTTAAAAGAATTGTGGTGTTGGGATTTGAGTCTGCGGCAGCGACTCGCGCGCGCTGTGTGTGTTTTGTGAAAAATTGTAAATAAGATTGTTTTGTTTAAATTGAGAGCGTGCAGCTCAGCGCTGGGGGTTGTGGACATGTTGAGGTTACAGACGCAGTTTGGTTGTGGATGTTCGTTTGTGTTGAGTTTTGCATTGGAAATTCCATTTCCTGAGTGGTATAACGAACAGCAGCGACTCCATCTGGTTGGTAAATCATTACAACAGAGCATCTACTAAAACCAGCTAGGGGTCAGACTATGGAAAATACGGTAAACTAGAGAAATGCAATTTCTGAAGAGATTGCATTGTGAATGCTGTATGATTGAAAGACTAACTGGATGGCTGTTTTGATTTTTGTGGAAAAGGTTGGATCAGTGAGAATGGAAGAAAAAAGTGGAAATGGATTAATCGCTATGAATGTTTTTGGAAGAGTTGGGGCGCCGACCCTGAACCTATGAAAGATGTGGAAATGTTTTAAAGTTTCTCAGCGAATGCATGAATGAGCAGCAGTTGAAAATGGGAGCAAAATGTCTGCTCAGAGTTTTTGTGAATTAATGTTTGTTGCTCCAATGTTTCAGGTAGTTAAGATAAGTGCATTTTATTTTGAATCATCTGTAATTTTTTTTTTTTTTTTTAATTCATTGAGTAGAATTGTGTTTGGGTGACTGATGAAGCCCATTGCAAGTCAGAGCATTCCAGGGGGTTCTCTGAAAAGGGGAAAATAATTTGAGGTACTTTAAGCAATTTAACATTAGTTAAAATTGGACCAAAATGAATTTAAGATTCTTAGGGGGTTTTTCAATGGATAATTTGGTAGATATATGTGGCATTTTTGTGTATCTTGACTCAAAATTGGTTTGTTTTTCACTAAAAATGATAAATAACAGGCACATGGAGATAAATTAATTGTATTTTTAAGCATTCTGATCTTACTGTAGCTAATCTTCTTCCACTATTTTTTGTTTTGTTGGTTTTTATTCTTTTTCATGTTTCTTTTTAAATATGATTTATTGTGTGTGTGTGTGTTCCCTAGTTTGTTTAAAAAAAAAAAAAAAAAAAAAAAAAAAGAAATGGGGGAGATTTAGAGAGTTGAGGATTTTGAATAGTTTTCTGTGCTGGCCACACAGAATACTACACAGATCTTCTTCTGCTCAGAGTATTAAATGTGGCACAAAAGAATGACACGTGACTTATATAGAAATTGATTTGCTCAAAAAAAAAAAAATTTGCTGATCAGGTTTGTCAAAAATGTTTGAAGTAATAGTAAAAGAGGAATCACGCAGCCCATTCCCCCATTGAGAAAGAAAATTGTGGAGTTTTTATTTTTTGTTTTTGATTTTTGTGTTTTGTAATTGATGATCTGTACTGGATGTTTACAATGGACTCATGACTTTTTTTGGGGGATCATTTAGTGTGTTATGGACTAAAGCTTTTTGCCCATTGTCTTAAGGACTTTGGAAAACACAGATGACAAAGGAAACATTTCTCCTCTATGAGAAATTAATGGACAAATCAAGGACAAACTATCACATTTTTTCTTCTTCATTGTTTTCACCCCTAGACATTGCCTGAAATGAAAACACTAATATGACTTTTGCAAAAAGTCAGTGTGTCAAAGCCATTTATTCACAGGTGAAAGCAGCTTCCAGATTCCTGCTGATGAAGTCATTCAGCCTGATGAATTCATCTGTTCAAGGGGTCCAGGTCCAGGTGGAGAGATTCATACAAGGTGCTGCTGGACACCAGCGCTGCAGTGGAGACGCATCACAAGGAACCATGTTCACACTTCAACAACAGTCCAGCAGAGTGACAAGGGGAGCCCGGGTTCAGAAGCTGACGGAGAGAACCAGCGATGCTGACTTCTGCTGACTTCCTGCGGTGGTTTCCTGACAGAGCAAGGAGACTGGATCCCACTCCCTGACCCTGGGCCTGCTGACACACCAAAAAAGCTAAGGATGGCTTTTTCCTACAGGTGCTGGAGCGAGCAGCACACCCAACCAGTCCATCCCGATGTTTCAGAAAACAGGAGCTGTCCTGTTTCTGAAAAGAAGGGAGAGAGAAACTGTGGCTGCTCTGGGGGTCGCTGAGAGGGCGTGGGACTCCTGTCTTTTCTGCTGGTGATTCCGCTTCATTACGTCTTCGTGGGATCTAACCCTTGAATGTCAGCACAGCTATGAGAACACCAACGCCAACAAAGGGGAGCGAGGAGAATTGGGCCAGCAGTCAATCCAGTTGGAGACGTTGGGCTCTCCTCTGATCTGTCACCTTCCATCCAGCTAGGAAAGGCATTGCTGATGCAAGAATTTTCATCAATCTGAGATTTTGTCCCCAGAGACTTTCTTTCCACATTGGACCAAAATTGAATATGAAACTTTCAAAAATCTGGACTTCAGATTCCCCATACTGCAGCTTTTGCAACAATGGACATTGATGTCAGCTGCTCTCTGTGCTTTCACATAGATTTGCCATTGAATAGATTTCAACCCATCTGATTGCATTACAGACTTGAGACCAGTTATTACTTGTGCAGTATTTGAAGTGCAGTGTGGAATGTAGAATTTGGTTTTGTTTTCTTTGATTTCTAAGATTTTTTCCCTTCCATTGTTTTTACCTGGTCAACAACTTTTAATTGCTTCTGATTTAATTAAGTGTATCTGTTTTTGTTTCACATGGAATGCTAGTCACTAATCTCCTTGTAAAACCAGCTAAATATATTTTGTTAGAGAAATAACCTTCTTGATACAAGATATGGAGTCAGATAAGAAGAGGTCAGAGATGGAAAATAATTTCTTGTATAAATCAAACACATTTTGCTAATGTCTACATTGTATGTATTTTTATGTTTATGTAATGACATTGTTCTCATTAACATTCTTAGAAAAATGAGGGATTGTTGAAGTAAAAAGTTAAAACTATGCTTACGTTTTGAAAACAATGTACTTTAAGGTAAAAAATGTAACTTAAAAAATGTAAACTGTTGTGTAACTGAGTGAAGGAATGTTTCAATACTGATTAAGCCTAATCAACATTTGTCTGGCTCACACCTTCTCAAGCTTCTAAAGAATTGATTAGGTCATTGCTGTTATTTAGCATAAATGTAAAAGCGCCCAGGTGGAGGGAATAAATGTGTGATCCTTTTAGAAATTTCTTAACAGTCCCTCGGAGGAAACATTAGCATGGCCAGCTAACCAGCGTACTACCTTCAGTAGTAGCATTACAAGGAGCCAATCATATATAACACCTTATTTGGGTTACAGGTTATATTACAAAAAGTCCCTTTCAGGACCTTCAGGACCTTCATGTTTACTGTGTGGGAGCAAATATGCTACAATGTTAGCAGCTCTGTCCTGCTCTTCATTTACACTCTAGCAAAACCCGGCCAAACTCATTATCCGTTGCTTTAGCATCATGTATGTAGCCATCATGTGAATATTGAGAAGATATTTTGGCGTGGTTCTCACTTTTAAGTTAGCTGGAAACATTAACAAATAGCTGGACACATTGTTTTCTATGAACTCATGGAATCAGCTGTAGTTAGCTAGCCAGCTACAGCTGCAAAAATATACTAGCAACATTTTCATTTCAGCTGACAAAATCGATAGCTAGAAATAACAGCTCGCCTTTGTTTACTTATATGTAAAATCAAAGATAATGCTTTAAAAAAAAGATGCTGCAAATCTCCTACAGTTATTGTAAACTCTATGTGCTGTGCTAAAACGGAAGGCTCAACACTAATGCCAACCTACACTAGAAGACTCTGACAAGACTAAAGTCTCACACCATCTCACATCTAAAGAAAATCTGTCATTATAATGTCGATGAGTTTTTAGTCAAAGGCCAATAGATTTTACTACCAATACTTAAAACTTAGGATAATATTAAACACGTTTGACTTTGTCGGAACATCAAGACGGGAAAAAGACTGACTTAAGACAGCTCAAACTGAGTTTAATGACGACGGGCGAGCGCCCCAACTCTAGCAAGACTTTTATGATTTCATTTTCATATCGGAAATTTGACTGCGACAGCGGAATTGCTTGAATAGTCGCTTGGTGTAAGGTCGGCATTAAGTGGAAAGCTTAGTGAAGGGTCATGACAGGGCCGAGGTAGGCGTCAGCTGCTCTCCTGAACAAGCACAACTACTCGCTGCTGAGTTGTTGCCATGGGACTGTGGCAACCACAGAAATCATACTGAGGAGAACTCATTTTATTGGTATGTCAATTGCCTGGCATGGGCACCTCTTTACCAGCAGTAAAGAAACAACACATATCAACTACAAGAGTAGTCTTGAGCTACATAAGCTTCAAAGTTGAATTATCCGGACTGGGCCAATAAAGACTTTAGCTAAACTTCCTATATTAACATCCATATCCTCTATCTTAAGTTACAACCTGTTCTATTTGACTACAGGATGAGATTACTGTAGGTGCAGCAACCTGTAGAGTACGGTACAGGTTTGTAGATTGGAGGTAGCAGGTAATCTCTGCAACAGAGTTGCACCCTGCTGCGTACAGAACATGGATGCAGCAATAACAGCTCTATGTGGAGAGTGTAGTGTCACATGATGGTGCAAATGTTTCAGAGGCTTTTGGACCCTGATGAGAATAAATATGTGTGTAGTCTGGGAGTATTTTGGCAGTCAAATTGTCACAGTCAAATATATTAATATCAGCTGCATGTATCAGCCTTTAGAAACCCATATTGGTCAAACCCCTACAGCAATGACCACAATACCAAAGATACAACCTGTCAACCTATCTTGCCTCCAGACGTGTGTGTGCAAAATGTGCACATTTTTGGCAAATACAAATAAAAAAATAAAAAAAGATAAGTTGGCAAAAGAAATGAGAAAGAAAGAAAGAGAAATACAATTTCCTGAGTTGATATGACTAATATGACAAACCACAGACAGAGTATAAATATTTGGATTTTGTTTGGTAAAAATATCTAAAAGCACACATTAGAGATAGAAATATTTAAGTTACTGTGCTGCTTACAGCCTGTTCTTTGCTAAGTAAAGCAGATTAAGAGGGGACAGTGATGTCTATTCTAATAAAGAGGCAATAAGGAGGAATGGAGGATGTATTGACACTACTTTGTTTAGTGGAAGAACCATGTCATGGTCCCACATAATTATGTAGGGCAGGTAGGCATGATGTAACCATGGCAACATCTGTAGGCACTAGGGCACACCTGTTTAGAGTGAAAGGGAGAGTGTGGTGTGTATGTGTGTGTGTGTGTGTAAACTAGGCTACTTTGCAAACAGGATTGAATTTAGCATCATCAGAGACATCAAAACACTGAAGCATAGCATTAAGACATTGATTCAATTAATGTTTTGTCCACAAAAAAAAAGAGACCTGGGAAGGCACGGCAGTGTTAAACTGCTGCGTGGGGAATGTTAAGTACATGGATGATGTTGTTAGGTGTACTGTATGTTTGCTGGAGAAGTTTAAATGATGCAAACAAATTTCTTCTGCGAGTAGAAATCTACATTGGTGAATAAAATAAACTGGGTCAGCCGCCATTGGTGTGTTGCTGAAATAGGTCTACTTTACTACAAACTCTTATTAGTTAATTGACCAAATTTTTTTTTGCATTGACTCTAACACAACGCTTTGATTAATCTTCACTGTCCACCGTCGCGACGCTAATGCTTACTTTATTGAGCCATGGACCACAAATGAGAATTTTGCGCTATCCGCAAAGAGAGTCTGCAAGTATGCGGCGGCACATTGTCGGAGTAGATCAACCTAAAACATGAAGAGCATGGTGAAAGTATGGTTAAAATAAGATGTTCAGAGAGGTGTACTTCACCGCAGATACAAAGAGCTGCAGCGTTTGCCGCAGGTACTCGACAAATAGTGCCTGCTCGTTTGTTTGTGTTCGATTTCTATCTTATGCAGTTTTATGGCTGGTTGCCATTGGCTGATAAACCATGAAGTTAATTTTAGGAGCCTGGTTCCAACTGTTTTTCCTCACACTAACTGCATCTAAATTAACAAATTCAGTAAAACTCTTTCTCCAGTTGTTTCCATTAACATGGAACGTAGAGGCTGCTTGTATCTTTTAACAGGGCTATATATGTACTGAACCATTTATCCAAGTCTGCAATGCCATGTTGTACTGGTGCATCCATCACATCACCATTATGAATTGGAATGCCTTTAAGCCTCTTATGCACATCTCCCTTTTAGCCACCATGACTTTTTGATATCACTGCAACCAGAAGAATTTCAAATTCTACATACATTTTTAGCAAAGATTGGCTAATCTACAGTAATTGTGTTCTTAATGTCTGTTGCTATACCAGTAAAGACACAGCAGGTTAGGTGAGTTGAATTAATTGTTTGGTGACTAAGTTATGATGGCACCTGTGCAAGAATTGAGAGCACAATGTTAATGCACACTGTTGCAACTGTTTTAATTCTGTTACAGAGGCTGTGAACATGGCGAGCTATAGCATTCTTCCACTGAATGTGACTGCATAAGGTGGAACAAATGCTAAAAATGTAACCGCTAGTCCATTTACCAGATTAAAAACAACAATGTAAGTCGATGCATCACAGTGTTAGTTGTTTGTTCAACCATGTCGAACCCTGAATCAATGATGTGCATTGGGTTTAAGGGTCAGTTCACCCAATTTACACAAAATTATCCGTCTCTGAGATTTCAGCTGTCACACCAGTACAACGGATGTGAATGGAATTTTATTGGTGGTGCGTACAGCTCTGAAAAGTTAGGAATTAAAAAATAAACATCTCTAGCTCCAAACTGTCCTTGTTACTCTTGATAATCAACAGACCTTACTGAAAAGTTTATGTTCAAACTACTTTCTACTGAAGACATACTCCATTCAGGCAGAAATCATATGGAGACAGATATTTCAAGACCTGAGCAGATAAAACCAAAGCTGTCTGCGTGGCTAACGCTATGGATCCTCAAGCAATGTATTAGATTCTTTTTTAAGAGTTGGGGGACTAACAAGAAAGATTAAAAGAATGGTCAAAATTGATGCAGCAAATGTTTTAATATACTTATTTGTAGTGTCTAATTTGGGTCAAGGTTAAAAAATGCTTGATCCTACATTTCCCATAATGCCATTAAGTAGAGTCCTTCACAAGACCCTTCCTGCCTGGTAAATGCATATATCTTGTAAACTCTATGCCCCGTGTTTGTAACAAGTAAGTCAACTGAAAACCTGTGCAATTTTTGTTGGGGTAAAACTGAACTTTTACCACATCCATGAGAGAATTCAGCTGATTTAAAGAAAGTCACCCAAAGAATCTCAGACCAGGGATTTCTTTTACTGCACATGGAAGCACTGCTTCATTTTTAAGTGTGCACGGAAGTGTCACCGGATCATCCGTCAATCCGCAGACATCTCCATACCGCTGCAATGCATCACTTCATTTCTAACAATCACTCATACAGTAAACCTCTAATCCAGCTCGCACTCTCAAGTTGCCTTTGACAGCAGCTTAGCCACCCTGCCATCCAGCGTAACACAGCGGGTGTGGAGAAGCCCTCAGGGGTGAGATATCCTCCACGCCGCCCCCCCCGTCCACCTCCTCCCTAGTTGCCCCCAGTGACAGTGACAGAAGTCTGTAATTGCCACCTCGTCAGACGGCTTCATTAAGACGAGCATTGTCTTCACAGCTGAACGGCGGTGGATGGGGAAGAGAGGAGCGAGCGCCGAGGAGAGGAGAGAGCCCACAATGCAATTACTGCATCGCTGTGACAGGTGGGGCCTCCAATGCTCTGCGTCGGTGGGGCCCTGATGCATGTTGGGGAGCCGCTGCGGGCTCGCATCATTTTTCACCCCCCCCTGTCATTAGTTGGTAATGATTGGATTATTTTGCAGATGAATCGCAGTATATGTCTTGCTCACAAACATTTCCTGGCCGTATTAATCAAAACCATCAAGGCAGAGCAGTCAGAGCGAATTAAAAAAACAACACGTCTAGTTTAAAAATTACCGTAATCCTTCATCAGTGTGCCTTTAGCCCTTTGATTGAGGGTGTGTTTTGGTGTGTGCCATCTTTTATAAATGTATTTGACATTATGGCTGTCTTATCAAATTGTAAAACTCACATTATTGAATAGGTTTAAGGTTAATAAGCAGCATTTTTTACAAGTTCTGCTCATACTGGACGATTCTATAGCACACAATTTACATCAAATGATAACGCTCACTGCCATTGGAGGAAGCAGTGTGCTCTTCCTGCAGGTAGACTTTACTTGTAGAATTGATGGCTAGTCTGGTAGCATGTTTACAAAGCACTATTGGCTGTGTGAGCTCTTACAATGTGGGTTTGACAATGTCTTTTTTTATGAGTTCTTATTTTTTAAGTGTGATACAGTCATGCAAATTAACATTAACCAGTCTGTAGTCCTTGCATGGATACTATCTTTAAAAAAGTCACTAAACATAATCGGGCTTTTGCTTGAATCAACATCAATGTTAGTTTTAGAGCAGTGACACCTGATTCACTTGACCTGGTGTGAAGTGAATGCATTAGATGATATGCAGTTTTTATATTATTTTAGTTTAAAAAAAATAACAATGTCTTGTTAAATATGTTGAGATATATAATGGTGCCATTAAACACACTGTCAAAAGGTTTTCTCAGGAACTACTCTTTACCTAACTAAAAGTTGACCTGGATAGAAAGAGATGCTGCTTTTGATTTTTTGTAAATCAGTCCTTCCAGAAAAATGCAGAGTTTTTTTGTGATTGTTGCTGGCAAAAATCCTTGATATTGCGGCACGTTTTCTTAAAAAATGCGATGGAATATGCTATATGATATTTATGCAATTTTATGCGATGAAATTGCGGGAACTTGCAAAAATTGCGGGAACTTGCAGAAACTGCAGTTTGATGAAAAAGAGAAGAAAAAAAGTGATTCCCCCAACACCCTGCTTTTTGATGATGTTCACGTCGTGTAATTACATCACTTCATAACGTTCCCATGGCATCCCATTGTGTGAAGTAAATGCAACATTTTTCAACTTTCTGCTAAGATATATGGGACTTTTTTGGAGGATTATGAAGTCATGCAAGCCCCGCATATTTTGCACGGAAATCGATAATTTATGCGGCAAAAGTGCAGCATCTTTGAAAAAATGCGGCCTCGGCATAAATATGCGGACTTTGGCTGATTATGCATTGAATTATGCGATCGCATAATCGCAGTTTTTCTGTAGGGACTGGTAAATGCTACCTATATATATATATATATATATATATATATATATATATATATATATATATATATATATATATATATATATATGGTGAGAAGTAGCATTTACCAGTCCCATATATACATACATATATATACTACAAAACTGAGAAAATCGTGTTATTGTAATTTAGGTGAATAAAACATTGCCTTTTATATTGGGTCATTTTGTTTATCAAAATCCTCATGTTTGAGCCTCAAATTCACTCTCATTTAGATGAAGTATACCCTCTTGTTTCTGCAAAGAGAAAGGGTAATGTGTGAAAGCAGCAGCCTGATTTGCTCTCGTTCAGTCCACCCCCAGCTAAACACATTCCTTTCATTCATCGAAATTCCACATGATTAAATTGCCCTCGGTGGAAACATATCATAGCCATCCACGGCTCTTGGACGGCTCCCATTGGGCGGTTCGGCCCATGCCAAGCGTCTGGGTTGGCCGAGAGCCTCCAGGGAGGCCGGGGCTTATGTCTCCATGGGCCAGTACGCCTAGAGGCCGTGTAGCCCTGGGAAATGTAGCAAATCAAGGGAGCACCTTGGCAATGGTGCACCCCCTCCCCTTAGCCTTAGGTCTGTCATAGCTAAAAGAAGGCTAATGGTGGCCAACTGTGCAGCGAGTGGGTCTGGGGTGTTGGGGAAGCGTGTCTGTAGGTTCATCTGGATTGGCGTCGATAAGGATGTGCGCTCTTCGTCCTCTGCCTATCACTGCCATGCACAGGGTGGGAGCTGAGTGTGACACGTTTATGTTTTGTGTGTGTGTGTGTGTGTGTGTGTGTGTGTGTGTGTGTGTGTTTGTGGTTTGTGTGTGTTTGTGCAGCAGTGGCACAATGATGAGGGACTGGCAGACCATCTCCAGAATGCCAGCAGTGACTGATGCCACACCAGACATTCCTTTCAGAGGAAACGGCGGCATGGTCAGCACCATGCCAGCTTCCGCAGGCCCTCAGGACACCAACCCCCCCCTTTAAGCAAAGACCATGGCAGTGATGGCACGAGCTTCCAATGGATGTGTGGAACTGTGAAAATGGGAAAACAAACAAAGTGGGAAGATGTGCTTGGTCTCAACTTTTCAGATTTGTTTTTTTTCTGTATAATTTTAAATGTGCTGCAGTTTTGTTTTTTCATTTGACTTTGATGAAGCAAATTATTTCATGCAGACTACATATTTTAAGGAATACTTCAAGGCTTGAAAGAAACCTCCATTAATGGATATTTGTCCACTCCATAATGACTCAAAGAGTCGCTCATGTTCAGTGCAGTCCTTGTGATAAAATCTTATTGACTGTTTTTGCTGATCCCAATTTCATGTAGCCACATCATCTTCCTCTATTTGAAATGAAGGGTAAACACATGCTACGATTGTTGGTACAATTACAGTTATGATCAGATAACAGTGCTTCCTCATTAAAACCAGGCAAGTATAGATATAGACTAAACTGATGAGCCAGATGGTTTGTTAACCGTCTGAGAAGCTGTCGTTGAAAACCTTTAGGGAAAGGGCAGGCACTTTCAAAAAAATACCTGGCAGGTGATTGGATGAGCCATCCGTCTATCAAGTCTGCCATTGTTGTTTTGAACTGTTGCAGCCGTCGCACACACCCTAACCCCGTCCGTAGCTGCCAGCAAATTGGTTCGGTCCACTGCTGCTCTTGAAGCCTGACGAGATGGCTATTCGCGCGATCTTGTGAAATCACGCGAATACAGCTGTCGTGCAAGGTAAGATAGAGGCCCAATCCCAAAGTGAGCCCTGAGGACTAAGGACTAAAGACTCACAGACTTAAGTGATCTCAGGTACTAAGTGAGCGAGTGTGTGAGGCCACATGGGCTCAGATAGGTATAAATGGGATTGGGACAGCACTTCACGAGATCACATGTTACCTTGGCGACGTTTAATAACAAAGATGTTGCTGACACTTGCCGGTTTGAGAATTTTCATTTTAAGTTTGTTGCTTTCCACACGGCCAAGGCCCAGGAGACGGCTGCCTGATTCCAAGCTCTTGTTTTACAAGCTGGACAACAGGTTGGTCTGTTCCGTGGCCGTGTGTCGTGCTGTTGTTTACCTTTGTAATTTCCGGATTTCCATACGGTCTCCGCGGTAAACGTCACAACGCTTTGAACTGTGGGTAATTCCCTTTGGTGAAGTCTGCATCGATGCAGACTCACGGAAAGGGCTCGGTAAGTGTGTACTCAAACCCTCATGCCCTTTGAAATTCGACATTGGGACAACCCTAAGCCCTTACGAATTTCGCGAGAACGTGCACCAAAGTCCGTGAGTCTGTGAGTCCGGACTTTGGGATTGGGCCATAGACAGGAAACATGGGGAAAGAGAGAGAGAGGGATATAACATGCCACAAAGGTTCATGGAATGGAACTGGAGACGTTGCGGTCATATGGTATGTGTCTTAACCACTCGGCTATGACACCCCTACTCATTGGCTCTGAACCTTGTCCAAGTTTGTGATTTATACAAACAGCTTTATTTATCCCTGAAGGGCAATTCAGTTTCTACAGTCCACCGAAACAAGAACTGATTAAAGACGATAGAGTACGATAAAGAGAGACAAGATAAAATAATAATAAAAATGTTGTGCATAAATACTTTTTTTTTAAGAGACACAAATAGAAGGAGACCCGAGGATAGTTAGACCTGATCCAAAGTGCAGTCGACCCGAACAGACCCCAACAGAGAGAGAACACCAGCATGGCAGCAGCATGATGCGCTATCAATTAACCAACAATATAATAATAATGTCTTACCAACAGGTGTAAAATAATAGAAACTAATTCCAAAAACAATAAGTTGATATGCTTCTAACCCTAATTTAAAAGAATAATAGAAAGTCCTGTTTTCACCACCTGCACCAACAAATATATTAAACTGTATGACAATCATTTTATAACCAATTTTGTGAATCAAATTCCAAAAAACAATTGTCATCTTGGAGCATGATTTCGTTCATACTAGCTACTGAGTTTCTAAAAATATCTTCTTCTGCTGTGATTATGATGATCCACGTGATCAC
This sequence comes from Perca flavescens, assembly GCF_004354835.1. Taxonomy (NCBI): domain Eukaryota; kingdom Metazoa; phylum Chordata; class Actinopteri; order Perciformes; family Percidae; genus Perca; species Perca flavescens. The sequence goes on along the minus strand of NC_041336.1, from coordinate 10,616,146 downwards.
AGCTGACATTAAGTACACTCGGATCCATTCAGATCCACTCTGCTTTTAGACATATTGACAGATCTGAGACTGTGGTAGTAGTAAAACCTATAAGTCTAATTGAGCCGGTGTGACTGGGGTCCCGGGTCAGGTTTGGGTTCTTCAGATCCTGTGTTGACCTTTAGTTTGACTATGGGGGTGTTTATTTTTTTTCTACTTTATGTAGAAAACCCTAACCCTAACCCTAACCACTATGGAGGTGTTTATTGTTTTCTACTTTATGTATTTTCATGTTTATCACTAACCTGTATTGCACGTTGGATCAACTGAGTACAATATAAGTAGATTTAATAAAAAATAAAATCATGAATCAACAAAGTGTGTTGTGAAAGCTGTGACTGACAGAGCGAGTTATTCACTCTGAACGCACACATTTTCTCCTACTGTAAACCACGGATCTTCAACAGGGGGTCCTCAGAGTCAATGCAGGGGGGGCCTCCAAATTATTGTTAATTTTTGAAAGTTTTTTCAAAAATGACAAAGCATGAATCCAACATATTAGCAAATATAAATTCCCACTGATGATAGGCTTACTGGCCTGTAAGGTAGTCACTAAGAACATCCACAGATACAGTTCATCCTAAGGATTCACTGTGCCACATGTATTTTGAACATTAAAACATCATTTATAAAATCATGCCAAAAATTAGTAGGCTATTTCAATAGCTTAGTATTCTATGCAAAAAATGTATGTATAAAGGCCGCCCTACACGTTATTGTAGGCCCAGTTTAATATGAAATTTAATATTATACAATACACGTAGTAGGGGGTCCCTGCTCCGTCTCTCTTTCAGTTGAGGGGTCCTTGGCTTAAAAAACGTTGAAGACCCCTGCTGTAAACCATCCATGTTGTCCACTTCTCCTTACCTGTTTTTCTCTTTTCCATGCAAACTAAAACAAGAACTAATCATGATATTTCTTTTTTATTATTATTATTATTTATTTTTTTACAGATATACTAAAAGTCAAATGCAAGAATCTTTGTTACAACAAAGTTTGGGAGCTTGACTTTGGCTAGATCTCTAATCGCACTGCACCTGTTGTTCAGTGCCATCCACTGTAATTACTTAGTTGTTCAAAATGTGCTTTTTTCATGACTGTCAAGACTAAATGTTTTTGGGGAAATCCAAAAACTTGGCACACACAGGCTTTCTCATACTGTAAACCATCCGTGTTGTCCACCTCTCCTTACCTCTTTTACCCTTTTCCATGCAAACTGAAACAAGAATCATGTTATCTATTTTTTTTATTATTATTTTTATTTTTTTTACAGATTACTAAAAGTCAAATGCAAGATTCGTTGTCACAACAAAGTTTGGGAGCGTGACTTGTGCGTAATTTCTAATTGCGCTGCACCTGTTGTTCAGTGCCATCCACTGTACTCAGTTGTTCAAAATGTGCTTTTCTTATGACTGTCAAGATTCAAATTTGGGGAGGGGGGAAATCCAGTGTGGTATGTGGGGTGTCTAGTCTTTGTAGCTTTTAATAATCTTCAGCTCTGTTCCTGGCTTTAGAGATTCATTGAAATATTTCTACTGTACACTGAAAATAGCCACGTGGCTGCAGCAGATCCAGGTAAATATCTGGATGGGGGCAGATACGAAAACTAGACCATCGAATAAAAGAAGCCAAAAAAAAATGCAGCAATTTCACAGGGTAGATTCTTCCTTTCATATATTTGCTGGAAAAATTTCCTTTAAAAAAACAAAAAAGGGGAAAGCTGGAAATCCACACAGAGGAAGATATCACGAGCCGCCGTGCACTCTTCCTGTCAGACAAGCCTCCCGTATGGTTAGGGGTGTATTCAATCGCCAGAGCCCCTCGTGCTCCACCAGGGCTTAAGTGATGACACAGAATGATTATAGCACAGTTAAATACCTGGTCTAATGAGCCAATTAGCCCTATTGACATCCATGGCTGTCTCAGAGGTGGAGCGAGTACCACATACATGCTCCTTAATCAGAACCGATAACACCATTTAGCCTTCAAACTGTAATCCTGACTCCCGGGCTCTCTCTGGAATCCACTGTGATTTTCTCTGTACTCACGCTGAGAAACTTCACGCCTGATTCATTTTCAATTCCACTCTTCCTGCACAGTTATAACTTAGCTGTGGTTTTACAACCATTATGACTGAGGAGTTTTGATAGGATTTTTTTTTTTTTTTTTTTTTTTTTTGCACAGGATGTTTCCTTGCTCAATATCTTTTGAAATGATTTCTGCAGACAAGATCCCTTTGGCACCCTTTGCTCTGACAGTGTTCACGTTGGTAAATAAACCGCAATGAACCAAGTTTTTTTTTAATTATTATTATTAATAATGTTTTAAAGATGTAAAAAGCAGACAGTGGAAAACCTTTGTTCTCGGTTGATTTCCGTTTGATGGTCTACGCAAAACGAAACTGAAAAAGTGGTGACAATGTTTCAGGTAAATTTGGGGCATTTCATTAAAAACATGCCACAACAAAGAGACTGAAAGATCGTTTTAGCTGCGGGCACTATTTGAGTCACAACGGTGTGAATGTTTTGATATTATTCAAGTAACTGTAAAAAATATGCATCCTCAGCCTTTCGGCACCGTGAGAATATCTCATCATGTGCATATGAAACCGTTTGCCTTTCTAGGTGTTGCATTGTTGCTGAGGTTTATCTGAAAACAAGAATGAAAAGAAAATCTGTTTGACCAGAGGCAAAAAAAAAAAAAAATCTGCACTGCCTTCCAGCTCTTACAAAAGTTTACCTAAAAAGATTTAAATGTCATATTCGAGGAAATGGGCAGGTTTTATATTGAGTGCAGACAGGATGCACAGGCTTCAGTTTGATAAGGAATAAACGGAACATCTTCTGTATCTTTGTGGTTGAAGGAAAGCGAGAAAAGAAGAACTGAGGTGAAAGTCTGTTGCCTATCTGCTCATTCTTACTTCTGAGTAACAAACATCAAAGTCAGTTACACAAACACACACATGCCAATGTCCTATCACAGAAATGCCAAATACACTTGCAGACACTTGAATTCTGGGCATTTGTATTTGCCACATGCACACAAGTGTGCACTAAGTCACAATTCCCTCTTCCTCATACACACCTAAATTAAAAAAACTTAAACTCACTTGCGTGCACGCACGAATGCACGCACGCACGCACGCACGCATGGTTAGGGTTAAGGTTAAGGTTAGGGTTAGGTGCCTTGAAGTCGATGGTCGCAGCGCTGTCTTGAAGTCGACGTTAGGGGCTTTGTTGGTCTCTCTCATTTTTACTTTGTGACTTGGGAGGACCTTTACTGGCATAATGTATTCTCTGGCCTCAAACTTTAACCTAAACTTCACTTTGTACGTCATTATTTTTTTATTCTAAAACAATTGCACTTTTAAAAACAATCAGCACACTCTTAAAAAACACAAAATATTCTCTCCAAAAATGGCAGCCCTTTTCAAGAATATCCTCATTGTTCGAAAACTTCCCAACTTTTCAAAATTATCTCTCAATGAGGTCCTCAATTTTCCAAAAGTGTCCTCACTTTCCCAAAAACTTCCTCACTTTTCAAAAATATTCTATTGTTGAAAAAATGTCTTCACTTTCCGAAAATGCCCTCCTTTTATCCTTATGAGTATACTCAGTGTCCAAATATCACCTCTTAAGTCTTTAAAACTCAACCTGGTCCTCACAAAGATAGATATACAATGACACGCACGCACACACACACACACCCACGCACGACACACACACACAACACACACACACCAGTCTGAACATACAGGTTTTATCTTCTAAAAATCACGTTGAGTCTCTCAGGTCTCAATCGCTACATCTGTAAATCTGGTGTCCAGATGGTGGAGGAGGGAGACATCAGACCCTAAAGAAGCAGATCCACAGAGCTGCATAGTCGGTGCAAATCTCTTATCTGCTGTCGTCCCTGTGGACCGGCAGAAGTGTCTATTGGGCCACGTCTGCCTGCTTCTCCAAGTGGCCACAGGGGAGGGCCAATTAGCAGTTCCCATGGAGAGGCGCTGTGGCCTTAATAAGAGACGGAGGGAGGAGAATCAATTAAACCTGCGCTGACCCCCGGAAACAACACGGGAGGATCCTTCTCCAGAAGCTCTAAAATGAGACGACAGTATGATGGCTGGCTTTTAAATCATGCCCTGCTGACTTTGACAATATAAATGAGAAGTCAGCATTAAAAACTGTCTGTTTGGGGGAAAAGGAGAATGAAAGATTCTGTTGTTTGTTTCTAAAATGTCCTCACTTCTCGAAAACATCCTTACTTCTCGAAAATGTCCACACTTTCCAAAAACTGCTCTCACCTCAAGAAAATGCCCCCACTTTACAAAAACGTCCTCACTTCTCCAAAATGTCCCCACTTTACAAAAACGTCCACACTTCTCCAAAATGTCCTCCCTTTTCAAAAATGTCCCCACTTTTCAAAAATGTCCCCACTTTACAAAAATGTCCCCACTTTACAAAAACGTCCTCACTTCTCCAAAATGTCCCCACTTTCCAAAAACGGTCTCACTTAAAAAAATGTCCTAACTTTTTAAAAATTTCCTCACGTCTCCAAAAAGTCCTCACTTTACAAAAACGCTGTCATTTCTCAAAAATGTCCCCAGTTTCCTAAATGTCCACACTTTCCATAAATGTCATTTTTCAAAAATGTACTTTCACTTTACTTTCCAAAATGTCCTTGCTTTTTAGAAATACTCTCACTTTTTAAAAACATCCTCACTTTCCAAAAATGGATTTGATGTCCAGAGCACGTACGTTACGTATCAAAATTAACATTTTTACCTGGGCGTATTCTATGATAAGATATATCACTGGTGAACAAACTGTTTCTGACAAAGCATTCAGGATCTCATGGCGGTCCTCATAATATCTGTGGAATTTCTAATATCACACTGATAGCAACACTTTTGAGACAGTTATCTGCTCCAGACGGGGCTTCAAGTAGAAGCTTTTGTTTGTCAAAAACAAAAAAAGTTCGACAGAAGGAAGTTGATGTATGAGGGGGGAAAAAAACGTGTAGATATGCAGTGCATTGTGGGTAGCTTCCTCTCATTTATGCTCTGGGAGTTGTCAACAAAAAAACAGCGGAGGCACCTCAGGAGGGAGGAGAGGATAATGAAAAGTTTGATTATCTGAGTTGCACTCTGTTTTCGACAATAATTCATACCAGAAATTAAATTCTGTATACAATTCTCTTAATTTGACTTTAATTAAACAATACTCTATAAATGGTACTTCCAATGACCAAATGTTCCCATGTAGCCCTGCAGTGGGTCCCCAGCCATTAAGACTGATATAAAGTTGGTCTCGGGGGCCCGGCTGGAGTCTGATTTGCAGGAATGACAGCTGATGACTTCAAAAAGTTAATTAACTTTTCAATTAGGACTGCATCTGACACTGCAGTTGTGTCTGCTTTAGAGCATCTAGACTGCTGTTCAGGGAGAAACAGACTGGTAAAATAGATTGATGCACTTCAGCGTCTTTGAGCACTTGAATAATGGTTTGTAAAGTGAGCATGTGGCATTAAAGTGATTGTACGGTGTATTTGTTTTCATTTTGTTATTAGATAGTTGCTATCATTATGTGTGAGGATGATTTGTTTGGTGTGGTCCGAGATATACAGGAGTCTTTGGAAGGAGTGAATTTTATTAACTGATGTTGCTATAATTTATTTGATTTGATTATTACTTGTGCTATGTTGGTAAGGGCTTTACCAACATAGCACACTTAAAGGTGCACCAAAACACACATTTTGTAAAAGGGGTATTTTGAAAAGCATTTTGAAAAAAGGTATATTTTGGCATAACCTAAAGCACACCTGTTAGACAGGTGGGTAAATGATGGAAATATAGAAAAGACGTAGTAGACTCCTACACATTGTCAACCCAAAATGTATTAAAGATGCAACATCTCGGTATGTTAAAACCTTTAACTATAAAAAAACAAACATTTATAGGCAGTATATTAGCACTTAATAAATTGTTTGTAGCACACTATAATGTATATTTGAGAGCATATGTAAGGACATTTTTGTTGTTTCCCTCCGTCATATGACTTTGTTTTTAATTAGTGATCTCTCCTTGTACCCCTGAAAGTCGTGATACTTCTTAAGAAATAGTCAAAATTTCTTCCACCTGCCCTCGTCCACATTAATGCTGCTGGTGTGGTAACATGCAACATACTTATTCCATATTCTCCTGGAAGAGAAGAAACAAGCATTTGTGCAACATTTAGGACATTATATATCACTCACTCTCTTCTTGAATGCAATGTTTTCAATTAGCGCATGATTCCTCAATGTTGGGCTAATATTAAGGCGTGTGCAGGCTCTAATTGAAGTGGCTGGGTGGCTGTGTGCACTGACGTGGGGACAATGTGCTAGCGTGGCGCTACTCATTAGCCCGACAGTGCCTTACACCTGGGGTTCATTCAGCGCACGGGTCAGAGGGCACGGGAATTTGTACGATAATTATTGACAAGCAGATGTTATAAAATCATTTATGGTAATGCAATCATAATAAATGGGCTTTGTGTAGCCGGGCAGATGAGCGGAGGGGGAGAAAGTTTATGCGAGAAGGAGAGAAAGGAGGGAAATTTACACCAAGCTGCTGGAGTGATTGCATTAAAGCCTGTGTAGATGATGGAAAAATGTATGGAGTGAAGAGCACCTGCATGTATAACACACACACACACACACACACACACACACACACAAATTCAGACATTTTGAATGGTTGAAAGAAAAAGAACAGACAGCTGCTTTAATGTTGTTGAATGTTATTGCCTGTGAATTCAGCAAAACAAAAATGGGAAAATTGTGCGACTATATAGCGCAGACACATTTAGATCTACTTATACGGGTATACGAACCTGGTGTGGTGTTACTGTATGTCGCAAAAATAGCATTTTCCTTAAGTCTGCAGACCTACGGCCGGACTTTATGTGTGCGTTTAGGTATTTTGCTGCATGTCTAGCTGCTTTTGATTACAACGCCGCCATTTAATTATAAAAATAACCTCTATCCCCAGCGTAAGGAGGCTCCTCTCAAATAAAATATTAGGAACTAAAAGGGTGGTGGTGGTGGTGGGGGGGGCTAGGTGTCTTTACATATATTGTCATTTGCTATAAGACACCCTATCTGTCTCTCGAAATGTGTCAGGAATTACCGCCAATTCCAAAAACATGCATTAGCCCCCACCTTAGGTGCAATAGTTCTTTTTACAGCGGGCAAATATCGCAGCGAAACACGGCTGTGCGAGGCAGCTAACCTGGCAGCTGGCGGAGAATAACCCTGCACAGGAAGAAAGCAACCATGTTATCATGCACACACATGTGGCCTGGGTAAAGATTAAGCTGTATTCATCCCTGGCTGCTTCGCTCTCTCCTGCCTCAGTCCATCACAAGATATGGCAGCCGTTCAGCCAGGAAGCCAGGAGAGTTGCCACGGATTTCACGGCGTTCCCAAATCAGGCCGTCTGGAGACTCGGGCGAGGTGCTCCACCGCTTTCGCAACTCGCCTCGGCTTTCCCACAGATCCTAAGCTCTGTACTGATGCCGGGGGTTGGGAATTTTGTTGGATGGGAATGTCGGTGCTAACAGAGGCTCCCCTCCACCCACCCTAACACACACACACACACACACACACACACACACACAGATCCTCAATACAATCCCCTGTTGTGTGCACGGAATTGGGAATCATATGCTGATTCATGCTTTCTGAGGACTATTGTTCGACAGCATGCTAATATTTGCTGGGAGTTTTCTTTTTAGGGGAGTGGATTTACTTTGAATGAAAGACATAGTGTAAGAAAGAAAATGATCATTTAGCATGGAGAAGTGAGGGATCATTGCATGTCCCTGCTGACACGTACATTATCACTGAATGGAGTGAGTGCTGTTGGCCTTGACTTGGGAGAGAGGCTTACACCCTGAGAGCTACTTAGGGGCCTCTCGGTGCTAAGCCGCTAATAATTCCTGCAGTTCCCTTAAAAAAAGGAGAAACACAAAGGGGAAACAAAGTGATGAATGTAGGGTGTATGGTAATACATCAGGCCGTGATCACCGTGAACTGGAGGCTTTCACAGTGCAGGTGTGAGTGCTGGAGCAGCAAGAGGGGTCAACTTTAATATTAATGAAAACCATATTCAGCAGCAGTTTGCTGATAAAGGTTCAAGTGCTGAGACAGAGGAAGAACAAAAACAAGCAAAAGACTCCATTAATGATTCATTGCTGTGTCTATAAAATGTCAGCAAATACTGAAACATGCGCCTTATCATTTCCTTTATCATTAGATGATGTCTTCAAATCGATTGTATTGTCCGACCAATGCTCCAAATAATCAGTTAACTATCATATATGACAAAGAAAAGCAACACAGTCTTAGATTTGAAAGGGTTGAACCCAAGAATATATCCCATTTTTGTTTGAAAATTGAATGCAACAATTATCTGATCAGCAAAATCACTGCAGATCAATTTTCTGTCCTTCGCATATTCAATAAATCAGCTAATTATTCCAGCCCTAATTAAGATTAGCGCATGTATTAACTCCTGTTATTGTCTCCTATTTTAGTTACATGTATTTTAGTTATACATTCTGAAAAATGGGAAGCATAGCAGAGCTACAACTACGTCAGTGAAAACGCCCCAAATGATAAGATGGAGTTGTGTAGATTTTGATTTTGAAAATTGTTTTATGTTTTTATTTGTTATGTAGGACAGAAATCAAAGAGCCACGCACTCATAGTAACATGCACAAAGTGACAGCGTTGGTGTAAAAGTCACTGAAATTCTGCTCATTTGCACCAGCTGTTAGGTGGTAAAACCATCTTTCTCTTTTGTCATTCAAGACACACTCCGCATTGGGGGTGTTAGTCACAGAAACTGGGAGACTGGTTTGCACTTTGCACAGTAATCACAGGTTGTTAAAGCAAAAAGAAATAACATTTATTGGTCTGAAATTCGTGGTGTGAACTTCCGTGATAAGTCGCGTTGTGCGGCCTAAACTTTTTTAATGGACCTAAATGAAAACAAAAGGCACTCTGCATCGCCTTGAGAGAGCTCAGAAGTGATGCCAAAGGAGCCAGGTAATCACAGTGGTGTACCCAGGCATAAACGATTAGCTTACCCATCTGAATATTCAAGGTGATGCCCGAGCCTTTTGTGGCGTGCTTCCTACATCCTCGCTTCAGTACACACAGACGAGGGGGGCTGCGGCGCTGCGGCAGCCGATCCAAAGTGGTTTCCCTGTGTCAGTAATTTTTTATTTTCGAAAAAGCCACTGGTGCAGTGTATTAGTCATAATTTATGTTTATCATCGCTTGTACCCCGACTGACTTCAACAAACCGTTTAACGCTCCAAGCATATGTGCATATGGCTGCTTTAATAGCTATTCTGCATGGAGGAGCACTTTAAAGACTCTAAATCATTTCTTTGGACAAACACTAATGAATTATGTCACCACAAGTGCAATTCAAAAGTGCAGGGGAACCAGTGGTAATTATTGGGAGGCTTGGAGATTTTAATTATGAGGAGTGGGCTCCTTTAAAGTGTAACTAACAGGATTCAGAGGGAGGGCGAGGATGGGACACGTCCGTCTTTAGCTCCTCTGATGGGAAGGAGACAACTGTGAGTGTGTGGAGAGTTTCACTCCTAACGGAGACATTAACTGTCTGAAATAAGTGAAATGGACTCTGAAAAAAGTACATAATAAAAACAAAATGTATAAGAGATTTCTCAATTCAGTGCTCGACAAAATCCTTGTTTACTACAGTCTGAAGAAATGATCTGGAATAATCTGGTAGATTTGTATTGTGTACGAGTGAAAAAAAAGAAGAAAGTGAAAACATAAAAAACTGAAGAGTCGAGGGTACATTGTTTGGTATAAATTAATCAAATGCTTGGTTTGTGTTTTTGCATGTGTCAAGGACTCGTGTCTCAGGGTGAATAGTTTTAGCATCTTGTATGTAGTCTTTTAATAAAACATTACCTTTCCTTCAGTCTAAAGCTCACTTGTACCCTCCGTTACACCATTAAACAATACATATTTTGGAATTACCTTTAACATGTGTGAGAAAGAAAAAAAAACATCCACAGCAGACATGTTAATATGTTAATGAGAAGAGTTCTGCTATTGCATGTGGACACATTTATGCTGATTTTAAGCGCCTTCTCTTGGCTGTCTGGAAATAGTAACTTGTTTGTCAAGCGCAGCGCCTGATTATTGTATTAAATTCTGCAATAATTTCATCCCCTATTTTTTTTAAACACATTTACAGACATTTTATGAAGTTTGTTTATGAAGCCGATGACAGCTCTGAAGTCTCCTCTCGCCACACAATATGTATTTACGCCTGAAAACGGAAGCAGGACCATTAAGAATGTCCTGAAATCAGATTTATTCCAGTGAAAATATCCTCATTCCAAATCATAAAAAAAAAAAAAATGGCACCAAGCTGTGTTTTTTTTATTTTTTTTCCTCACACAAAAAATAGCTGAAATATGGCATGTGAGAAATGTGCAAGGTGGCCGTCTTACAGAAGGTGTAGAGGTGGGATAAATTTAATTACAGCTTCAAATATTCAGTTGGCAAATATTTCAAGGTTGGAAACACAGGCCCAGAAATGGCAAGCCAGTCTGGCAGTCGCTCACAATAGCGGATGGTAAATGACAGTAATCCATGAAAAGGGACCAGACATTTATAGAATTTATAGAGGACTCGCCATCCCAGATCTCTGATGTTTGTGGGATTTGCTCACTGGCATGTTAAATGTGGGGAAATGTATATAATAATCCCAACCTGTTTTTCTTTCCACTACTTTAGTTGCTAAATTTCCAACTTGATTCATGTAAATTATTGAGCCACATGTGAGAATAATTTACCTGACTTTTCTTCTTTCTTAATCAGAATGAGGTTATCCATTCATGGTGTTTGAATGTTCCTTTTGTTCTTTTAAAGGTGTTGTTTAAGGAGAGAATATTTGAAGTGAGGCAGAATGTAAATTACAGTTTTCGACGCACATAAGTGTTATTTCAGTGTAATGAAGACAGAATCATGCTGGTACTTTCAAAAAGCGGTTAGTAATTTCAGTTAAGACAGAAATGAGCCATCTTCTGTGCTTCTCTTTTGTTCTGAGGCCTCAGACGGTCACTCGACACAGTCGCAGTAGCAGGAAACGCAACATGTGAACCTCGCTGCTCTCTGATCTAACGCGCTCGCTGTCTCGTCTCCAGCTGTGCAACGGGTTGTAGCGGCAGCACCAGCGAGGCACCAGGCACAGGTGAAGGTACACCAGGGCACTTCCTCTTCCTGTGACAGCGAGTGAAGGCGGCCTACTTTGCATCTGTTATCGCGCTTTGCCCTGAGTGGGGCTGATTTAATCAGCAGGCTGGGGGGGGGGGGGGGTTAAGGAGGGAGAGAGCCTGCCTCACCTTCCCGAGCCTGGAACTGGAGGAGAGCGCGTGGGCGGTAAGTGGTTCTCCGAAGACCACACAGTCACAGAGAGTCCCGGTACTGATGCCAAACAACTCCCCAACATCCCCTCCTCCCACAGACAACCAGATTAGAGAATAGATCAAACCTCACCCACCTCACTTCCACCTCCAGGGGGCTCCGTCTCCGGCGCCGCTGCGGCTCCGAGCAGGAATCACTCTTCGGAGAACACTGGGCATCAGCTGGTGCTGGTGTGGATGAGCTCTAATAACAAAGAGGAGCAAAACGTTTATCTCAAAGGTGGAAACAGACACTGACCTACATTGCCAAAACCACAAGCCATCTTCAGTTCACATATTTCCTGCGTGCATCATTGTAATTTAATATTTTGGGCACACAGTGACTGCAGAGTTCAATGATGTGAAGTCTGATTAAAGTAAACTGAAGGATGTTTAATTTTAAAGTTACAAATACACGTGTTCATACGAATAACTGTTTGTTTTGATGATCTTTTTTAATGGCCAACGCGGGACAATAACTTTTTGGGTAAGCTCATGACAGATTTTCCTACACGCCGTGTGGAAAACTCTTATGTCTCCTACGTCTTTCCTGGGTGAACGGTCAAACAAGAAGTGATGTCATCCATCTTTTTTTTTACAGTCTTGGGTGATAACAGCAACCTTTGTTTGGGATAAAAACAGAGGAAGTACTGGGTTATCATGACACTGCCAAGAAGAACGACGACATCAGTCGTGTCAGGAAGAGCCCCAAAATGACATTAAAGTACATGACGTTAAAGTAACAAAGCCTAGAGGCAGTAGTAATTATGACAGGAGCAAAGAAGGACATTAGAACGTTGGTATAGAGCGACAAAGTTAATGTTGGAGGGGGTCCGTGTGCATGAATGGGTCAACAAAACGTTGGACTTTAACACGGGAGGCCGCTGTTCATTTCCTGTTTCCAACTGACAGTCAAAGTAAAAAGTAACTTGAATAAAAAGTCAAGTTTTTATTTTTTTCAAAGCATGACCACGATTATTCCCTAACCTTAACCATGAGTTTATTATTGCTACCAAGACGACAAAGCTCCCCTAACCTAAACAAAGTAGGCTAGTAATTATAACTCAAACCATGATCAAACCTGAACTTAACTATGTCACTTTTTCTTTAAACCTAATCAAACCTTAAAGGGTAACTACTGCTTTGTTCAACCTGGACCCTATTTTCCTATGTTTTTGTGTCTAAGTTAAGTACGTTTTTAAGTATTAAGCAAAATAAAAAAAATTGCGTTCGCTAAACCCACCACACTCCATGTAAATAAACAGTCATTTTAGCATCGTAAAATACACTTTGTTCAAAGTCGACAGAAACAAAACATGTTTTGGGTCGTCTTTTCTACTTTTCCAACCATCACAACTCTAGTTTTGGTTGAAATAAAAAGATAGTTTACCGATTTACATGTGGAAATATGTTGGCTCTATGCACGCTAAAAATATAGATTTTTTAAATGGAGTCTGGTGGGTTTAGCGCTAGCGACTTCAGAGCTCTTTCTGGTTAAACAGAAAGGTCTCAAAGAGGTTTTAAAGGTCTATCTCTGAAGGGATCCTTTCCATAATGTTTTCAGACACTTAGAATATTAATCTGAGCCTGTCAGTGGCAAAACAAGCACTTTTGTGAAGGTAAATACAAGCTGGACAATTTCCCTATTTATGGTGCGTTCTTTTTGTCCACCGAAGTCAATCTACGAGTCGCTTTTCGGAGTTACGAACCGGAAGTTGCAAAAAGAACGCCCCCGAGGTTGTATATACGACTCGTCAAGTCGTCTGAACTCAGAGGATCCCGAGTTCGTTTCTCGTTTTTCGACACGGATGTGACGTCACACTCGAGCTACTAGTCACGATTACAAGACAAAAAGAACGCACCAGTTCTTTTTGTCTTGTAATCGCGACTAGTAGCTTGAGTGTGACGTCACCTCCATGTCGGAAAACGAGTAACCGTGGGTTGTTGCGTTCTTTCGTCACACAATACTACGAGTCGGAGAAAAGATGGATTTTTGTAACATTTTTAGTAACATTTAGGATTTTATTCACCCAGTTATTGACATATTACACACATATATTTCACAGTTCGATACATGAAAATTACGTTTTGATTAACATTAACGTTCGGCTACTGCTCTGCTTTCTGCTCAAGGCTCGGCTTAAGCCGTTGTTGTCATATAGCAACCGAGCGTCTCTAGCCAATTTCAGCTGCACAAGCTACAAAATAACTAATCAGGCGGTATTTAACTCCTAATAAGACTGTAGCAACATGCCTATAGGTAAGCAGTATACAGTGCTATGTGTACCACTTCTTCATTTGGTTACAAGAAAGACAAAAGTGCTTAAAATTGTAGAAAACCACAATGTTTACTACGTGTGATGCACGATGTAGCCATCTTTGAAAGTGAACTCGGGGTACTCTGAGTTCAGACGACTTGACGAGTTGTATATACGACCTCTGTGGCGTTCTTTTTGCAACTTCCGGTTCGTAACTCCGGAAAACAACTCGTAAATCGACTTCGGTGGACAAAAAGAACGCACCATAACTTACATTGTAGCTTGTTTCGCCGACGACGACTGCAGCGATCTCGCTTAATGCTGGACCAATGTCAAATAAGGTCCAGGTTGAAAAAGAAACGGTAGTTACCGTTTAACCATATTAACCATAGCATTATATCAGTTTTTGGAAGGTGCTGACAATCACCTGTTGTCACAATGTTGTCCTGCTGATAGTGGAGTCAGATCAGAAAACACTATGTGTCGTTCTAGAGGGCCTGAACAAACAATGTACTTTGTCATATAATTAGGAGGACTTGTTGGTCATCATCGTGGCTGTGCGGTGTGCGCTTTCTACAGACACTTGAACATCATCAACAAAACAATCTAAAGAAAAGAATGTAAAAGTGCTTGTGATTGGCGCGAAGAGAGGATATCTCAAAAGACACTCATACGGACTGGAAATTATGGAATGGTGCTTCATCTACCTGTCCGTCATCTCTGCGTAAATATCTGCTCACCACATGTCTCAAATCAAAGACACGTAAGAACTGAGAGAAAATGCCGACCATCAAAACGGCCTTCCACCCTCCTGCTGCCTGAGAACCCTCCGTGTGGAGGTATGGGAGACGCTGGCGGCAGGAGCGAGACGGGCGGGGTAGAGGTGGGGGGGGGCGTGGGGTACTAATCGGAGAGGGAAGGAGGGATGGATGGATGTAGGAGGAGGAGGAAGGGAGGGTTGATAAAGCCTGATCTGTGCCACAGGGCATTTATGGGGAGGCAGGGGGACGGGATATGGGGGAAACTGGTGGGAGGAGGCATTGTCTGCTGTGTCCGCGCGTTTATAGGATTGAGCTCAAGTTTCCTTTGTGTTTCCATTTTGTTGAGGGATTATGTTCTTTGAGAGAGTTGTGCAAGCAGGCAGGCACACAGAGTGGAGGCGGAGAGGAGAGAGAGAGAGAGAGAGAGAGAGAGAGAGAGAGAGAGAGAGAGAGAGAGAGAGATAGGTGGGGGGTGCACGAGAAGGGAGGGAGGATGTCTTTGTTCAGAGCGTTGATCATGAACAAGACAGAAAGCAGAGGGTGTGTGTCTGCATGTATGTGTGTACAAGTGAGTGTATGTGTCTGTTTTAATGCCAGGGAGAGTGTGTGTGTGTGTGTGTGTGTGTGTGTGTGTGTGTGTGTGTGTGTGTGTGTGTGTGTGTGTTGCAAAGCAAGATGTCGGGACATGTAACCAGCCATGTAACAATTTAAAATCAATTTGCCTCCCAAGAAGGAATTGCTCAGCGAGACATTTTCCCCTCCGAGCGTTTACAGGACTTTCATTCTATCTAAATAGATATCAATTACATAATCGCTTTGCTTCTCTCCGCCCGGCCGCGGACTGCAAAGTTTGTCACGCCGAGCTGAGGCGTAATTGTCCCCTGTGCATAATGTTTTGTGATTGCTCGTGACATTTGCAGTGTCATGGATCAAACGGGGCTCGGTTGTAAAGGAGACACGAAAAGCTCTGAGTGACTGGAGGAGGAGGAGGAGGAGGAGGAGGAGGAGGAGGCGAAGGTGGAGGCGGTCTGATACTTCGTGGGACTTGTGTCAAGTGAAGCAACAGTTTCATGTTGGAAACCGCCTCCTTTCCCTCAAGCACGAGTCCCAAGTCACGTCCCAAACAGTTTTCTCTCAATAATTGATTGGTGATGGATGCAAGTCTGCGCCTCTCCACAAAAATTCTAAAAGAAAAAGTCTCTGGAAGTGTTGACTGGTGATAATCTGAGCGATGAAAGTTTTCCAACTCATCATTTATAAAAAAAAAAAAAAAAAAAAAAAGACACCCTGGTGTGTTTACCTTGTTCCAACCCCACTGGGTAACCACGCACCCATTGTGTTTTCCTCAACTTGTTAAAACACCACATGGTACATTTGCATAGGATAACCAACATATAGCAAATCATTTGCATGCCTGAAAGTGCACTTGAGTAACCGTAATTACACGTGACACCAATTACTCTGTTACTTTGTATTAAATTATAATGGAAAATTCCACTAGAGAATTGGAGCCTAATTGCATCTTAATTTGCATAATTTTGCATATTAATCACATCTCAGATGAATAATAAATTTCAGCAGATTTTTTAATTTATGCATAGATCCAAAAACAAGTTGAAAAATAATTTGTGAGTGAAAAAAAAAATCAGGAACTATTACTTAGAGTATTTGTGCTAATTCCTCTCATTACCCCACGCTCAAGTCAAAGATATCTGTACTCCTGATCAACAAGCGTTGCGTTTTTTAAAGCGAGAGTTAGTAAAAGCTTCAGCAGGAAAAAAAGAAAAGAAATGGAGAGAAAAATTTTGGAAATATCCACGCATCAATTTTACATAAAACTTTGTGGCTCCATTTAAAGCTCTTTCCATTGCCGAGATGCCAAATGCATTCTGCAATGATAATTCAAATCACTTTCTGCCTTTCACTTTCCCCTCTTCTTCCTTTTTTTTTTGGTCAACACCTGTGCGTGCTATTGTGTGTGGCTCACTGCCAGCAGACACAAAAATCCAATACCTGTAGCCCAGATTAAATTCAAATTTTCAAAAACAACATATTTTCTGATTTAACATAGCATCCTTTCCAGCGGAAAAAGACAAAAACTAAAATCTGCTTGTTTGAGTCCATTATCACTTCACTCTGGAACATTTAGAATATGTAAAGTTGGAAGCACAACAAACAAGTTGTGCAAAAATACATTAATCAGTTTTATACTATGTATTTTAATCAAGAAATATCATGTTACCACGTTTCCCAAACTTGATAAGAAATGACCGTTTACGGTACTTGGGACCATGTTACACAGGTTGCACATATGGTCATATCTTTCCTTTTCTGATTACATTTTCACATGTACATGAAAAAACAAATATACATACATATTGAAATTATGAAAAAGAAATAAGCATAGGCTGCCTCCAAAATTACTGCCTTATTCACTCATTCACCACTACTCCCTATAATTGACACTCAAAAGTGTACTTCATAGAGAGCAGGTAAATTGAGATTTAGTAAACTTTGACAGATTTAGTGTCACACAACTGTTAATTAAATGCATAGATTTCTTACACAGAATTCAGACTCAAATAAAAATATTGGACAGGAAATATTTTAGATATTCAAAAATGGGGATGAAACCTGTTCCTGCTTTCTTATCCTGTTAATTGTCTAGCGATCCCTCATTTAGCTTTCAGCATCCTTTTAAGGGTCCCAGCACCCCCACCATGTTAAGCTGTGAGAAATGTAATATTCCCACATGAACATCAAAGCTACAATGTCATATATATATATATTTATTTATTTTTATACATCCAAATCCCGTTTTCATAATTCTTTAAAGCTGCAATTTCCCCCAGAAAATCGCACATAAAATCAGATATTCCATGCAGCCTATCTTATTGATTGAAGTTGTCTCATTATTATTGATAAACCGAGCTTCATATTTAACCTATAAGCTCCGCCAGTGACCTGCCTTCAAACACTCAGGACATTGGTTCACCACGACATCTTCGTCATGTTACCCAGGAGTTCAGCTGTGGACAACAGTGCCTTTCAGTGGCACAACAGAGGAAAGAGCTCAATGAAGACGTTACAGCTCACACACCATCTCCATGACACGGAGTCACATGTGTAGGACACGCTCAGCAGGAGTGTCCTGCAGTGGGGGCAGCAGGTAAACATTCACGTAAGACAAGTAAGAAGAAGTCCATTTTAGAAAAAGTGGAGAAATAAAACTGGCAGTCAGGGCCATAGAGTCACAAATCCAATTTCCCCCCCATTGCAACCCCCTCCAGTCATATTTTCTGTTAACTGTAAAGATAATGGTCTAACTGCTACTTCAAAGAATGTTCCACACTGCCAGGAATATCATTTTGAAGGAGAAATACTGAATCCCTTCATTTTATACTATTTTAACTGAAGTGTTTGACTAAACACAGTCCCATTTAAAGATATTAACACAAAGGAATAACAGAATCAGTCCTAAAAAGTCTGTAGCATGTGAACTCCTCCTCAGGTTGGTAAAATCCCCTTAACCAATACAGACGACATGATCTCAGCGCCCTGTAGCTGCAGCCCTATAGGAGGCTGGTTTGGAACTGGTTCCAAAAGGCAGATAAACTGGTGTGTGTGGGAAATATTTAAGTGTGAAACCAGATTCAAACTTGATCCATTAGCCTGCATGGCTGCAGGAGTTTATGTCTTGCTTGATTGTTTTCTTTATGATTCGCAAAAATCTAGATGAATGTAGGTAGGTCTTAGTCTCTTTTCTGACCGTTATAGGCCCTATGTGACAATCTAATTTCACGAGACAGATCCCATGTTAATTATTCACATCATAATTTGTAAATTTAAGCCCATTTTGTTACCTTTTTCTGACTTTCTTTTGCCTTTCTTTCTTCTTCCTTCACTCCTTTATTTCTTCCCGTTCCTCCTCCTCCTCACGCTATCCTGGTTACATGTCATTGATTACGAGTACTAAACAGCAGCCTGGTCTCTAACTCTTCTTCACGTGTGTGTGTGTGTGTGTGTGTGTGTGTGTGTGTGTGTGTGTGTGTGTGTGTGTGTGTGTGTGTGTGTGTGTGTGTGTGTGTGTGTGTGTGTGTGTGTGTGTGTGTGCAGATTCGCCAACAATTAATCTGATCCAGTGTGGAAGTCGTTAATATTCTGCTCCATTCGACTCGCAGATGTAAAAAGCATTCACAACTGACACACATAATTACTATGATACATCCCGGAAAGGTTTCCGTGTCTGAGCGTAGTTTCAAATAACCAAGTGTTGCGCTGCTAATTATTGATAAATAAAATTAGTTTGGGAGAACTTCAGGTGGGCGGGGCCGCGCGCAGGTGTCTGCCGCGTGCGTGCGAGCGCGCGCTAGGGAGAGCGACGGGGAAACGGCGCTGACCTGTAATCACCGAGAACAGCAGGGACTTAATGATGTTTTGGTCTGCTGATCAAATTTCACATTTTCGCACAATCATTTTGGGCACCTGCGCAGAAAACAAAGACTAGGCGGAAACTGCTGGCCCGTATGAACAACTGGTTCTGTCTGTGTGTGTGTGTGTGTGTGTGTGTGTGTGTGTGTGTGTGTGTGTGTGTGTGTGTGTGTGTGTGCGCTTTCACTGGATTTTAAGATGTTCTCTTTTATCATGTTAATAATACATGCACGCACAGACACACTTAAAGTTTGTTTTCTAGTTTCCTTATACTTTTTAACACACACACACACACACACACACACACACACACACACACACACACACACACACACACACACACACATAAATGGATATTTATCTCCCTCTACTGGATCATGTCAGTAAAGCCACTTTGCTGCCTTTATGTGCTCCTTGTAAGTTTCGACTTGCTCAATCACAAAGAGAGAAAACAAATAATCAGTACAAAAATTATATTTAGGCCTATGTTACGTAGCAGCAGAATGAATGGCAGACAACACTGCTGAACTGCTAAAGTGTAGGAACTAATGTTTGTGCAAAAGAGTGAACACATAAAATAAAGTATGGATAGCCTGCTGTATGTAGTTAGGCTACTTTTTCTATATTTACATGGCTTTTCTGTTGTTGGTAAATCACATGCTGCAGCGTATGAGTCATCCTCTCAAGGCTGACAGCCCCCACTACTGTACATCATCTATATTTGTAATGTGAAATGCCAAATGTGCATTTTAACATTTGACTTTCATACTTCCACTTCCTGCCATCCCCTAATTTCATCCAGTTTCCAACATCAACTTTTGTGGCATGGTTTGCAGGCATGACAATGAGCAGCAGCAATCTGTTAGTCGAAGACGCTAAAGTAATATTAGGCTATTATCATTAAAATAAATGATATACAAATATAAAAAAATTACATATACCAATTAAACATTAAAAAACAGCAGCAGAAAAAGGCAAAAACCGAAACAATAATAGCCCACCATGCTGAGAGGTGGAAAAGAAAAACTAAATATAAGTGCTCCATGTGATTCTTCCTGCATTTCCAACAGTACCTGAAGGCAGCAATCTTGCCCATGTTGGGTTTATGTCGTGTTCACGATAACGGCGCTTTTTACGTGGCTCAATACGCGTAACATAACGCGTCAGAAGACATGTAGTATATATATATATATATATATATATATATATATATATATATATACGTTCACGTCCCCGACGCCCTGGGGAGCTGCGCCAGTCGCCCCCGATGACCTGGGAAGCTGCGCCAATGCGGGACCTGAAGCATTACTAAGGGGTGCAAACGTTGGTGAATATCGAGAGGTTTGATGCACAAGGTCTGCGATACTCTGCCGTTGCAAATGTAGTGGTTAACAGTTCATCTCCATGCATATACAGACTACCTTTAACAATTCTCTAATATAATCAAACTTCTTAACCCCCCTCTGACCACAGGGGACAGCAGAGAGAAATGAGAGAGTGACTGAGAGGGTGGAGGTACCGGCAGGTGTGGTTGTTGAAAGAGAAGGGGAGGTGGTCAAGTTATTGTAAATGGTGTCGTAGGCGCCGATTGATGTTTCCCTCCGTGGGTGCTCACAGGCGCACGTCGTTTAAAAAAAAAGAAAAGTAGTCAAAAGTTGTTTGCATTTCAAAACCTTAGGAAATGGACAGCGGCCGACACGAACACGCGCCTATTAACTCGATAATAAAGCCGTAAAGTAGGCTTTCAACTCAGGACAGAGGCACTTCTCACAAATACAGATAGGATTGGAGATGAGAAGGTTAACTGACACGTAATAGCGATCAGCTTTCGAGGGAAATTAAGAATCAATGCCACCGACATAACCAATCACACTATGACAGACTCTCCACTTAGCACCAACTGCAAGGTTTAATTGCACGGTATCAGCGCCTATGAATGGTGTTGATTTTGGATTGAAAAAGTGGGAGAAAAGAGTTAGATTTGTCCACTGCGAAGGTTGTAGAAACTTTGTCAGGTGGGTTAAGAAGTTTGTTTATTGTAGCATGCAAAAGCGAAAACCAAAACCTAACGCTAGGAGATAAACATCAGTAAATATTGAGAAGTGTGAGCTGCAAGGTCTGTGCATGCGAAACCTCATCGGGGGCGACTGGCGCAGCTCCCCCGGGCGTCGGGGGCGACTGGCGCAGCTCCCCGGGGCGTCGGGGGCGACTGGCGCAACTCCCCGGGGCGTCGGGGACGACTGGCATCGGAGGCTTGGGCTCGTCATAACTGTTTGCAGTTCTCATTATTATTATTCATGATTATCTCCAGTTTCAGAGAAGGATACTTGCACATCACCTTGACCTCTCGGCCCACGCGATCTCTGCAGATTACATTAATCTTCTGTTCCTGTCAGCCAAAGGAAACGTTTATGTGGGAGTGTTGAGTTGATTTAAAGCCATTCCAAATATATGCCAAAAATACATTACGTATCTAGTTAGAGGCGATAGCTAATGTTCTCACAACATCACTAGCTAGCTAATGTTACGCATTTTACATATTTAACTTGCTTACAGGTGGTGCCGGGTGCGTGTTCCTGTGAGGCTGCCTCACGTACACCCGTGGCATGTGCTGGGCGCCTCTGATTCTGTCGCCTAATATCAAGCCAAAAAAAAAAAAAATAATAAAAAAAAAAAAATAATAATACTCTACATACATGTATATATATATTTTTATTTAAAATAAAATTGTTTAATATTTTTATTTTGTAAATATTGCCCATCCATACAGTGCCTGTTGCTTGTGTTTTGTCCTCTATCTGATGGTCTTCTGAAAAAGAATCACATTTCCATAGTGTGTTAATATAGTCGATATGTAATATGCATATATTGTTGTAATGGTTGGACAACAAGACCCTCAAAGGAGTTGGCAGTTCAGTTTTTCCGGGAAGTAACGTTAAATCTTTTTTAAATACTGTTTTTTGTTAGCATCCCAATTAATATCAGTTATACATTTTTATTTATAAATGTATACTGTTTATTAATCCCTAGCGGGGAAATTACAATTTACACTCTGTTTGTTAGAAATCACTACACACAGGCC
The DNA here is from genome assembly GCF_004354835.1 of Perca flavescens. Classification (NCBI taxonomy): domain Eukaryota; kingdom Metazoa; phylum Chordata; class Actinopteri; order Perciformes; family Percidae; genus Perca; species Perca flavescens. The sequence goes on along the minus strand of NC_041336.1, from coordinate 10,594,080 downwards.
TGAAATACACAGACATGCTCAGGACCTATTCATGCACACGTTTTTTTTTTTTATTACAAGGCTGTTGTTTAGTAAATCTATCGCTGACATCGCTGTACTGTTCCTGTTTATATACACTTTTCTTTCTACCGAAAATGATTAGCGCTGGTCAGGGGGTACTTGGCTTAAAGAAACAATTCCAAAGGGAAACATTATTGAAAAAAGTTTGAGAACCACTGCTCTAGGCCAATAGAACAACGCAGATAGGGAAAGTCAACAGAATAGATTAGACTCACTGACTTTGGATACATCTTGCAAACCTAACCCATCTTGCATTCATTTCACCTTTAGAATCAAATTAATAGATGAAATAAAATGATAAATTAAAGCAGTTCAAAGAAACAAACTTGCTGATGCCATTATAACCACTTAAAACTAAGTGAACCTTCTTCTGTATGTACAGACACACAAATGAGTACACATAGAAAATATTCCATGAGACAGACATACATACAGACAACATACAGACAGGCATTTCATTATAACCATTTGAAACTAAGTGAACCTGTGATATCATGTTAAGTGCTTCAATTGAATTGCTTTTTCTTCCCCACTAAGGGTGCATACCGCTCAAAACCAACATGAGCGAGTAATATTCACTCAGCGTTTTGTTGTTAAACTGTGTGTAAAATGAGCGGTGGCGTTAAAGGACAATTCCGGTGCAAAACGAACCGAGGGGTTATTAACTTATGTGACACCGCCGTTGGCTGCACACCAATCTTAGTGGTCGTTTGCAGAAATCCCCTTGGTGTGGCACGGATCCTAGTAGGCACACAGCTGGTCTTTCCATAGGAGAACAAAGATGACTGGACTTTTTTTAATTTTCCACAAATGACTGAAGAGGTGCATTGAATGTTGTGTCCTCTAATAGTTTTTTTTAATTTTTTTGAGGATCCTCAAAATGCCATCCAGCTCCCTCTCCAAAGACTCTGTCCCTGTGCCTGTATAGATTTAACAGCAACTGAATTAATTCTTCTGTCTAGTGTTGGTGGCAAGTGAAACAATTGGATCAATCTGAAAAGTTGTGATAAGTATACTTACTGTGCCCAGCTGATGTGTCGACAGCCTCCTCTTCACTGGATGACCGGTGGTCATCAGTGATAAAGAAAATAAGCTACGTTTTTCACTGTGATTGTCTTTAGGCATTCTACCGCTATACTTTGGTCTTATGGAACACTGTTTTATCACGGCCTTGACATTTTTTTTTGTGGTTTATGCGCCAATTTATTTTTCTTTAGTTTTCTTTAAAGCCAGTTTCATCTGAGATGATCTTCTGTGCTGGAGCAAGAGATTCTCTATCCATGCACTCTTCTTTTCGGAAAAAAAAAAACAACATTATCCATCTTGTTTCATCCATCATGTCTAGTATCATTAAACGACCCATCCCTTTCTTACCATATTTGCTTCTGCTCAATGACACATCCTCTCTAAAGCTAACTATTAACAATAGGCGTCTTCTTCTAGAAGAATGATAGCTTGTCTCTGGAAACCACCACATATATTGCTAGTAAAGAAATGGCTCTCTTCTTACCGGGCTATTGCTCAGCTAGAGCTCTCTACAGCACGTTTACATTATGCCAAAACCTCGAATATTGATTGCTGGTCAGAGCTATTAGAGAAGATAAATGAAATAATGTAGACAAGGTCAGACTTTTTCTACTGTTTACATTCTGATTTGTTTTATACATTTGCTTTATTTATATTTTATTTTTTCGGAATGTGCATCTAATGTATACAGTGTATAATGTTTAAATGTTGTGCATATACCTCACTCAGTTTTTGTTTTATTATTATCTAGAATATTGTATTGACCTCTGTGGATTTTATAATATGAAGGAGGAAATCAGGATGCGCTTGATATTTTCAAGCATGAGATATTTATCCAATATACACAATGCTCAATGTCCCGCTTTGGGTTCTATGATGAAGGAAGGATGGACGGGTGGCAATGGGAAAGGTTTGAGAGGTTGTGTGTGTGTGTGTTTTTTTTTTTTTTTTCTTTTCAACTGTTCAATACCTTGAGCAAATCTTGTTGGGGGTGGGGTGGGGTTTGGAGAGGGATAAGGGGAGAAGAAAAACAAGCATCAGAATTAAGAAACACTTTATTGTGCTTTTGTTGTATTTTCAATGATGATGTAATCAGCCTAAGGTTTCTTTTTTTTTTTTTTTTGTGAAGATGCTTCCTCTCCAATGTATGAATGATTGTAAGAAAATAAATAAATAATTGATCATTAAAAAAAAAAACAGTATCCATCTTGAATAAAAATGTACTACTTGTTGAAGTTTCAACATTCTCAGTCTGAAAGAACATCATAGTGGTGGAGGGACTTTGTACTCACCCAACACTGACTTTGGCTCCACAGGCTATTCATAAATCAAGCTTTCAAACCTGTCATCTGGAGTGGTCCCTCCTGTGTGAACGAACACACACACACACACACACACACACACACACACACACACACACACACACACACACACACACACACACACACACACACACACACACAACACATCAAACTGTAGTCCACATCCCATCGTGAAGAATAACCACATGTCACTTACCTGAAGCAATTTCATAGAAGAGCTTCCTGAGATGAGGTGTGCTTGTTAGTGGGAGTGTCTCACTCACAACAAATGTTTGCACCACTGCACTTTGGTGCTTGCAGGGTGTGGCAGTCTTGCCAACAGGGCAGATGCAGTGCAGCAGCTCAGTCCTGTATTGACGTGGTACCGTAAAATTGACTTCATCCTCCTATATTTTAATGGTAAGGAGGACAAAAAAATATATTAAAATAACAATATTTAAACTGTGTATAAACTGTATGATGTACGTATGCAGACATACATATAGGAGCCATGTATATTATGTTTGTTTATGGTTTATAATTTTCACCTATTACATAACGTAGGACATCATGGGGCCGGGGGTTGGTCTCACAATAATCAGCCTATTTATACACCTGGACAAATGCATGGCGGAGGATAGAGAGGGTGTGAGCTTGGGTTTTTGCATTTTCTGTTGACCGCAAGTTTCTCCACATCTACTTTTTGCAGTATTTTTCAGGCAACTGGATTTTTTTTTTTTTTTTTTTCAAACTTTCAAATGAACAATAAATCCTTAAAAGCCTATCTCGAAGTGGATCTGAATTATTCAAACAGCGCGTCTTAAATATGTTATTAAGAAAGTTTCTAAGAAAAGTCTACGTTGGATTCATGATGTGTTCTTAAACAGCAGAATTGTTCGCACCTGTGTTCTTAGGATTGATAAATCCCACATCTTCATAATTGAAAGCGCGTGCTAGTTGTTCCTAATTAGCATAAGAAAACGCCCCGCAAATTCCCATATAAGGACATGGCGCTTCCCGTGCACCTCCTGGGAAGCGGGAGACTGCTTAGAGATGGTTGTCGGAGTCGCGGTGGAGAAAGTACTGAATCTCAAGTAAAAGTACAAATAATAAGAGACATATTTACCTTAGTAAAAGTAGAAGGTGTCCACTACCACAAACTTCTTTTAAAACAAGTTCCTATCCTCGAGGGCGGGGTTTTGCGACTGAATTGGTGCATGCACCCAACCTTGGCTCTAGATGATCACAAACATTGAAGGGGTCTATACAGAAAATATGATCATTTGTTTTTAAATCTTAGTCTTCTATTGCACCTAAACTCAAGCTCCTCCAACTGCTGCACGTTGCCAGACTGGCTCTGTCACTCTCTATGGGACAGGAAGGTACTAGGTAAATTGCAATACACTAATGAAACCAAAACACTACATATTGATACCTAAACTAGCCTAGATATTCATATCAAACGAGTTTTCGTAGAGACATTTCTGTCAGTAACGCAGCTATGCTGCTAGCGGCTAATAAGCTATGGTGGCTGCCAGAGTGATATCTCTATATATCTATGGCTCTGGTGGCTGCTAGCGGCTAATAAGCTACTGTGGCTATTAGAAATGGTGGTGAAGGCTACGGTTGGTGCAAACGATATTAATATACTTCGTTTAGTTGTTTCATTTTTCTTACCGTCTCCAGTGTCTCGTGTCTTGAACATATATTTCAAACTGCGCGGTGCCGGCGAAACGTCAGCGGCTGTGCTGGAGCGCGGCCGCGGCGCGGAGGTACTGGAGGTGACGTGTAAGCCAATCAGAGGTAGGCATAGGGCGGGTCTTGGCGTGGCCATAGTGGGATTTGTAATTTCCAATGGTAATTTCGCATGCAAGAGTATTTTATTTCCTAGGATGGAGAAGGCATGCCCCGGAAAGTGCTGGTAAAGTTCAAAGAGGGTCATGATATTAAGTCAGTAGGGCCTGTTGCTCTTACTAAATTTTTGCGTGAGGAGGTGGGTGAGATAATCAGAGCTAGAGTGCAGTTTGATGGTGATTTGATGATAGTGTGTAAAGACGAGGGCCACTAACTGAAAGCCTTAAAGCTGAAGAATGTTTGCAAAAAAAGAAGTTCTTGAGGTGAAGAAAAAAATGGCAGCAGGAGTGGTGTGTAGGGGAGTTATCTATGGTATTCCCATAAAAGAGGATTTGGGAAAGCTGAAGGATAGCATTGAGGGAGGACGTGCGACTAGCCTGAAGAGGCTCAAAACATGGAGGTCTGGAGAGAAGGTTGATAGTCTTTAGTATTAGTGGAGTTTCAAGGGGAAGAGCTGCCTAAATATGTCACTGTTGGATATATGAACTTCAATGTAAGAATGTATGTGCCCCCTCCGTTGCGGTGTTTTAAATGCCAGAAATATGGTCACATAGCTGCTTACTGCAAAGGCACTCAAACATGTGGACGCTGTGGGGGAGAGCATGTCTATGGTACATGTGGAACTGGGGTGCAAGAGAAGTGTGTCAACTGTGGGGGAGCCCATAGGGTCGGGTACAGGGAGTGTGAAACCAGATAGAGAGCAGTTGAAATCCAGCATATTAGGGCTGAAGGAAGGTAGGCTTATGCTGAGGCAGCTAAGAGAGTTGAAGCTGAGCCAAATTTAGTGAGACAGACAGCAAGAGCTGGTAAAAGTTCTCAGTTGTTGATGAGGAATTCCTGATTGTTAAGAAGAAAGAATTTCTGTGCTTTATTGCGGAAGTTATCAACTGTACGTCTCAAGCAAGACACAGGTCTGAGAAGACATTGCCATTGTGGTTGAAAGTGCCAATAGGTATCTGGGTATCAAAGACATTACGTGGGAGAGCATTTATGAAGAATTTCAGAATAGAGATACATCTGAGAAACCAACATCCCTATCACAGCCTTTCTCACAGTTGCCTACGTCGATTTTACAAGCTAAGACTTAAAAGGAAGAAAAGAAAGGGAAGGAGGGAAAAGAAAAGAAAAGGAAAAGGAAGGGAAAGGAAAAAAAAAACATTTATTTTCTACAGTGGAATGCTAGAAGCTTGGTGGCAAATGGGCAAGCGCTCAAGAGGTTTATCTCCGAATTAGAGATTAAACCTGAGATTATTTGCATTGTTGAGACATGGCTGAAACCTCATCTAAATTTTGTTTTAATGTGTGTGAAAGAAGTGATAGGAGTGATAGTAGTGGGGGTGGATGTGCTACTTTTATTAAGGTGGGGGTTCCCTACAGAGTTTTAGGTAAGGGTAAAGGCTTAGAGTATTTAGTTACTGAGGTTTGGTGTGACAATGGTAGTTTAAATATTGTACATTTTTATAATCCCTGTAAAATACTTGATATTGATGCACTGGAGTTGGTTGAAGGGCAAGAAGGTGGCAAAGTAATATGGTTAGGAGATTTTAACGCACATAGTTCTCTGTGGGGAGGGGATAAAACGGATAACAATGGTTTGGTTTTAGAAGAACTTATGGATAGGAAAGGGTTGGTTTGTTTAAATGATGGGTCACCTACTCGTATTGGTGTGAGAGTGCAGTCCGTATTGGATCTGACTTTAGTTTCTCAGTCCCTTGCAGGTCAAATAATATTGGAAGTTTATAGTGAGACGATTGGAAGTTACCATTATCCGATTTTGTGTAGGATGGGTCATAGGAGCTGCAATGTGAATCAGAGTTTCTCTGAAAGATGGAATTTGAATAAAGCTGATTGGATAATGTTTACAGTTTTAAGTGAAATGAATATGGGTCAGGTTGAGGTGATAGATGATGTGGATGAATTTGCAGAAAATGTTAGTGTAGCTATGGTGGAAGCTGCAAGAGCTTCTATTGCCGAGTCGAGGCCGGGAAGTACTAGGCGGAAATTGGTACCATGGTGGACAACTGACTGCACTCAAGCAATAAGCAGTAGAAATAAATCGTTTAACGAAAAGTATTTGGAATATAAAAGAGAGCAGGCTAAGGTGAGGAAAGTAATTAGGAAAGTAAAAAAGAATTACTGGATAAAGTATTGTAAATGATGTGTGGAGAGTTGTTAAAAAAATTAGTGGGGTGCGGCAGTCTTGGAGTTATCCAGTCCTTAAGAATGGTGAGACTATGGCAGTGAAGGATGGAGATAAAGCAGCGTTAATGGTCAAAGATATAGCTAATGTTCATAGTAGTTTCAACTTAACTGAAGATGAAAGACATAAAAGAGAGGCAACAAAAAGACAGTACCAATATCTTTTAGAAAATGTAGAGGATCGAGATGATAGCTTGAATGCAAGTTTTTCAGTAGGTGAACTAAAGAAGGCTGTGAGCAAGGCGAAGGTAACAGCTACGGGAAAAGATCGAATAAGTTGTGCAATGTTGAAGCATCTTGGTAACGAAGCTCTTCATACTATGTTGGAGTTATTCTATAAGGTATGGGAACAAGGGAAAATTCCAAAGAGCTGGAAGATGGCTGTTATTATTGCAATTAGAAAGCCAGGGAAAGATCCTACTGTGGCTTCTAGCTATAGACCAATTGCTTTGTCATCCCACCAAGGTAAGATAATGGAGAGAATGATTGTGGAGAGACTGACTTTTTCTGTTGAGTCTCGAAATTTGATACAGTCGTTCCAAAGCGGCTTCAGGAAAGGAAGGTCCATCATGGATCCAGTTATTAAATTGGAGATATATATATATATATATTGATATAAGAAAGGCGTGTAAAGAAGTAGTTGCTGCTATATTTATTTTTTATATGGAAAAAACGTATGATATGCTTTGGAAGGATGGTGTGTTAATTAAAATTCGAAGGCTTGGAATAGACGGGAAAATGTATTGCTGGATTAAGGATTTTTTAAGCAATAGGCAAATCCAGGTGAGGATAAACAGTAGCTTCTCTGATTGTGTTTTTGTGGAAAATGGTGTACCCCAAGGAAGTGTTATTTCACCAATTTTGTTCTCTATTATGATAAATTATATATACACTTGATTATGGTATAGGCAAATCATTGTTTGCAGATGACGGCGCTCTCTGGAAAAGGGGTAAAAATGTTCAATTAATTGTTAAAAATTTGCAAAAAGCTATCGACTGTGTAGAAGAATGGGCTGGGAAATGGGATTCAGGTTCTCTGTTGAGAAAACCAAGGTAGTGTTTTTCTCGTTTAAAAAAATTTAAGAAAGGTTTACATTGCAATTGTATGGTAGAGATTTAGAAAGAGTAAAATGTGTGAGATTTTTGTATGCTCTTTGATTCTAAGCTTACCTGGCATAATCATATTGAAAAGATAGTTAACAAGTGTAAAAAAGTCATTAATATAATTAGGTGCTTGTGCAATAAGGAGTGGGGAGCAGATATGACTTCAATGAAAAGATTATATGTGAGATTAATTAGATCTATTGTTGATTTTGGGTGCGTGGCTTATGGGTCTGCTGCAAAGTTTGAATTAAAGAAGCTTGATGTTATTCAGGGTACAAACATTTCGAATTTGGTCCATCTGTAGTCTATCCACCGCACCCGCCGTGGTTGCTACCGGTTCCAGATGCTGATATAACTTTGCATGAAAAGATCAAAAATTATAAGGGGGATAGTGAAAAAATGTCTATGAGGTATGTGGATAACTATTATGGGTATGTGCAAATCTTTACTGATGGGTCAAAGCAACCAGATACAGGGAAAGTGCAATCGCATATGTGAAACCAGAGTTTGATATTAAGTTTTCTGCAAGAGTGTCGGATAATTTATCAGAGTTGATAGCATTGCAGTGGGTAGAGCAAACTAGTAAACCGCTAAGAGTAGCTATATGCTCAGACTCGTTGTCAGCCTTAGAAAATTTTAAATCAGGTAACTCATGTGAAAGGTCTGATATTGTGTGTGAGATATTGACGTTGCTGCATAGTATTCAAAATGGGGGGACGCATGTAAAGTTTGTTTGGGTTCCGGCTCATGTAGGTATGGTTGGTAATGGTAAGGTACTTTTTTTTCGGCCCATAAAAATGTTAGGCCTAGATCGGCGGCCCATTGTTTTTTTTCAATTGACTCTGGGCTGGCCAAAAAACACTTAGTCAAAAATATCACATAGACTATTTTTTTCCATACACCCCCTACTTTCACATTGAAATGGACTAGTCTATAACGGTGCGCGGCGCGAAAGATAAACACACAGTGACAGGAGAACTCAAACAGAGACGAAGCAAGACGAGTCTAAACGCAAAAATTAAACGAAGTTACCAGAGCGACTCAAATAAAAGAAAAAAGATGCCGATAAATATTTGGCAACGCTGGCAAGAATGACAAACTTTCTTTACGACTACTGTTGGGGATACAGACATGATGAACAACAGTCCAAAGCGATGAACATGCCGCTACAGCAGCTAGCTGTGAAGTGGCACTAGGTGAGGATAACGTTAACCAAGACAATGAAGAGGACAACATATCTTTAAACAGCACCCTCTTTGGGATTTCTGCCTGCATGCAGTTTCGGGTGTGCATCTGCCAGGCTAGAACAGTGATAGAGATCATAGAGAAGAAACGCAAAGGAGGTGCTGAGAAGCTGCGTGAGAAAAAGAAACGCTGCCAAATGTGTCAAATGGACAGACATGTTTTAGCCAGTAGCAGGACCTTCGTCAGCTCCCGTGGCCGATGACAGCGGTGCTGGTGTCGGCTACAGTGACATGCACAGTGAGGAGGAGACTCAGGAGGAGAGGGACAGAGATGATGGAGTGAGGCTACAACCTGCGGTAAACACAGCTCCCCTTAAAACACTTAACCCCTTGATAAAACTGAGCCAAAAAAAGTGGTGGACAAACTGTTGAAGATAACACTACAACAATAAAAGAAATAGGCATGCTATGCTGTATCATTGCATTAGTTGGGCTAAGTGCACGGGTATCTGAGTCTTGACTGATCATTTTCTCACCGTTTTATTATTAATAGGCTATATTAGTCTACCTTTCATTCAACAAAGTAGCCTACATCTTAATAATAAGCAAAACACCACCTTAAGGTTCATCAAACCTTAAGCTTGTGCTTGTGCATTTGTGTCCTTAAAGTAGCCTAGATAAACGTTGCACATCATGCAAACTTTCTTAATGAGAATTGTAGCTTTTCTATCTGCATTGACAGACAAAAACTTATGATAGTCCTCTTCAAATTAAAGCACAGGGCCTCTTCAGTCATGAAATGATTATATATATATATATATATATATATATATATATATATATATATATATAAGCTTGTTTTATGATTCATGAGGAGTATACCGTTTTATCTCACTGATTCTTGCTTACTCATTACATGGCGTTAGTATTTTTAAGGAGTAGGAGTTGCTATACACATTCAGGGGAGAGCAAGGACGGGTGGTATTTGTGGTGTGGTCTGGGCCAAAATGCCAGGGCCAATTTTTGGTCCCAGTCCGTCCCTTCTACTACCTATAACTCGGATCCTGCATGTGAATTCTAAAAAAAAATTCTAAAGGCGTGATGATTATGCAACAATATGTAGCCTACATGTTGTGCTGCTGTTTCATTATTGTTGTTAATAACATTGTTATGTGCTGCTGCTGCTGTTTTTATTATTTTTATTTGATTCACAGTTTAGTGTATTGCACAGTGGTTTGTGTCTCAGTAATGATCAGTGGTGGAATGTAACTAAGTAGGCTACATGTACTCTAGTACTGTACTTGAGTCCAACTGTTGAAGTACTTTACTAGAGTCTTTTCGTGCCACTTTCTACTTCTACTCCGCTACATTTCAGAGATAATACTTTTTACTCCACTACATTCATCTGTTACAGCTTTAGTTACTAGTTACTTTAGTTACTAGTTACTTTACAGATTAAGATTACTGCACACAGAACATATGATGTTTGATTGTAAAGTAAACTATCAGACAATATAACGGCTACAAGTCAGCTGAGATGATGAGACCATTAAACACTAGTTGATTGACAATACATTTGTTTGGTTTGTTTAAAAAATGAGGATTTTTCGACATTCAGTACTTTCACTTTTAATATTTCAACTACATTTTCCTGATGATACATACTTTTACTTAAGTAACATTTTCAATGCAGGACAGTATGGTATTAGTACTTTTACTTAAGTAAAAAGATCTGAATACTTCTTCCACCACTGGTAATGATGTTGTAATTTTGCCTGAGTAAAGCTGGGTATTCTGCACTGCTGCAGATGCTGTAGCCTACCTGTTGGTTTATAAAGATAAAAGTGATTACCATCTTGCTGTTGAACTGTGAATCCAGGGAATTCTGCTGCTTTGCTGTTACATTTCCATTGTAATTGTTTTGGTACTGTGGTGGCAGAGGATAATATCTGGTATTCTTTCCACTTACATCTCTGTTGATGTTAGTTTTATGATGTAGTTTTCTTATTTTACCTATATGGTGTGGTGGTAATTGGTGCGTGTCTAAATACATTTTTCCAGTAAAGTGCAATGATTAAGAGCAGCCTAGGGGCCCCTGACCACCTTAATCCGCCCCTGGCCATAGTGATGATCATGCACAATTTATCTGGAGGGTGGCGGTAGTGCGCTAAATTAGTCCGCATCCGCCGTTAAACAAGCAACTGAAGAAGAAGAAGAAGGATTATGGGTATAGCATGTGGGGTGGGTTGAGTTTCATAAGGTTACCAAAGGCAACTGTGACAATGGAGGTAGCTTCAGCCCCGGTTCGTGATTCAGACGCTGGCGGTAACGCCGCGGCCTCCTCGCTCTGATGCAGCGGATCACCAGCCTTGCTGCATGCCGGGAGCTCGGCGGCCTCGCCTCGTGCTTACCCGGGGTCTGCTCCTGGAAGAGGGACCCGTCCTGCAGCAGGCAGCCGACCGTGCACCGGCAGTGGGTGTGGGCGTGTGTTCTACCCGCGCGTCCTTTCACCGGGGTGCCCGGAGCACAAAGCCGGAGGCTGTGCAGGCGGAGGTTCGAGTTCGCCGGTCAGAAACACAGACTGTTTAGCTCAAAGCCTGGAGCCGACGGGCCGCCGGGGAGCTCCAGCGGTCAGCCCGCTGTCTCCGTAGTCGGCATCCCGGACCCGATCACATGGATCCGGTGCAAATGTATCATGTATCTCATCGATCTGTACTTTGAGTTAGACATAAACTCTGCGGAGTTTGAAAGAGGAGTAAAGCAGGTAACACTGACACAAGTATCCGCTGGTCTTCTACCAACCTCTACTGCATCAGTAATTAACAGCTGGGTAACTTTTCTCCATATGTGGTTGAAAGAAGGCCTCGCATCTCCAGAACTGTACTGCTTGTTTTCAGTGTATGCGACAAATGGTTTGAAAGCTTCCCGTGATTCCTCGTTTAAATTAAACCTAAAAGCGTAGGTTTTTACATGGTCGCTAGTCAAACCTAATACGAGATGCATAAAAAAACTAGAGGGAATGAATTATACAATGTAGATAAAAAGTTTGATTTTTTTTAATGAATGACCGAAAACACCTTCAAAGTCTTAATGTATCTCAACTGCAACTCTCAAATGCCACTTTAGCATATTAAACTCAGTCCATATCAAACAAAGCTGAAGCTTTCGATTAGAGCTGCAAAGATGAATCGATTGATTGATTAGTTGTTGTCAACTACGAATTAATTGCTAGCTATTTTGATAATAGATTTATCGGGTCATTCTTTATGAAAAAAAGTTTAAAAAAAAATCTCTTAAGAAAAAGAGTCTGGTTTAAACGCAAGGCATCACAGTTAAAGGTATAGTGATGTTAATCCAATAGGCTACACTTTTTGTCAAAATCAGTGAATATCCCCTCACGGTCACGTAGCTCTCTGTTTTCTGTGTGCATTAAAAAAAATCCTGTGTTAACACACAGCCCTGCGGCCTGTACTACGAATCAAGATCAACTTGCCCTGGATTGATTTCAGTTTCCTGGCTTCACCTAACCTACCAACCGCTGTCCCGCATAACCTGTGTCACGATGGTGGTTAACCACTAGTTCAGTCAACCCAGGGTTTCCCAATCCAGCGACGCACACGTTCACATAAAAGAGGCGGTGTTTGCACAGTCGAGTCCGGATCGGGCCAAATTTTTCTGTTCGAGCCTGGCCCTCCGCTGGAAATCTATATCTTTCATAACAATACCCATCAGGGATTGTCAGTCTCTAAATGTTTTAACTTTCATGAGCGCACATCTCTCTGTCCGCGCACCGAGCTCCACCGGATCTTCTAAGAACAGTGACGCCATTATCAATCGAGTATTGATTGGTCAGCAGGCGGTGCTTTTACACCGGTTGATCTCTAATCTCCAACATAACCTGCTCCTGAGTTTGTATTTGTTTAGCAGTTGAGTTCAAATATCAGGTCTTTGCACAGAATCACGTACTGCACCTTTAACAGGACGTCATGCAGGTGAATAAATCACCTTTTTGTTCCCCATCTATCCAAGGCTTTGGTCCATGTCTCCAACCTGATGTCCAGTGGCAGATACCACAAGCTAGTGGGGATTGTGTCCAATGAGGTAACAAATCATGGAAATACAGTTCATGCACACAAAAACTGGAGATATATTCAAATGAAAAGTAAATGTTTTACCCCAGGCCCACATGCATTTGTAATTACTATTTCTTGTTTTTTTTTTTTGAAAATGTGGTCATTTAAAAAAATAATCCATGTACAGTACACTGCACAGCAGAGTATGGTATAATGTAATAAATCCTCAAAAAATGTCTGTTCACATTCATCGCAAAGGGTTTAACAATGTAAAAGTACTCAATTTGTGGGGATAAGGATTAATTATCCATGTCAGTTTTATAGTTTTGATGATCTCTTTTTCCATCATTTCAGATGATAGATTATGTTCAGACGAGGTGCAGGTCTCTCACCGATGCTCAGAGACGGCAGCTCGCTGTCGCAATGGACGATATTATATTTATTTCCCCAGAAGACGTGTCTGTGGTCTTTGATCAATATGGTGAGCTTTGTGCGATCTGTCTTCATACATTACACGTACGGGTTGAGAACACTGACTGACAAAAGTGATTTCAGGACACTTGAGTTGTAATATGTATTCCATCAGGGTCCCTTTCTGGTCAGCTGACAACTCCAACAAACCATTTGTACCGCTTGACTGCCAAGTTGGAGCGTACTTCTTGAAATGGATGCTATTAGTCATAAAACCGTCCATGCTCCCCTATCAAGGAAGACGTCATGGACTCATCATAACCATGACCTGCGCTAGTAGTAGGAGGATCACCTGTAGAGGACTGTAGTTATAACTGCCAGCTCTCAGGTGTGATTGTGAAGAATGCTGCTTTATAGACTTGATGGGCCTTTTTTTTTTTTAAGAAGCTTTCATCACGATCTCTACGGCTAACTTGTTTGCTGGATGTTCTCCGTCTTTTTCCTTGCAGGTAGAAAGTTCTGCTTCATTGTCATGAGGTGTTGGCTCCTGTCGACATGTGAAGGCCCTGATGACCCAGAGGGCACAAAGATCTTCAAAGTGGCCTCTAGTGAAGATGGTGGCCCACAGAAGAAAATAGTGACAGCAGTCTATGAGTAAGCACTCAGCTTGTCGTCTGCACAGACATATCATGCGTCCAGAAGTATGACTTACAATCAAATCTTCCATCATTCAGATTTTACATTTCCAAATTTATTACATGCAGTGTGTGCGGACTTTTTGCTTCAAACTAATTTTTTTTATCATTAATTTGCTCAGATGTTATGTGCCAAAATCGGTGTTTGCTTCAAATATTTACTTAGAGACTAATTATATGTTGGCAAAAGCTCAAAGTTACCTGCAGGCTTTCCAACATATGGCACGTCTGTTTTTTTTGTTGGGTGGATAACCGAGCCACAAAGCTGATGGTGGCGAGTCAAATATATGTGGAAAGGATATTTTTTGAGTGAGCGTGTTGTGTGGGTGGATGAGAGTTGATCTAATATTTATCTCACTTGGGAAAACAGTGAAAAGTGACATTTTATTTCACTGGAGGACTGCTACCATTGCACCAAGAAATATTAATAGAAGCACTGATTGGAATACAATATTTTATTATATTTTTAATATAATAATATTGGATAAAAACTAAGCAAGAGACAATCCTATGATCCTATTTGTATTCACTGTAATACTTCTGTAAGTTCACAGTGAGGCATAGTGGCACACTTTCTAAATATTCAGACACACAGGCAGTCTGTGAAGTTCAACTGGGGCAAAGGAGGTCCAAATAAGAAAATCCTGAACAAGCACACAAATAATCAGACCAGCTGTTTCCCTCCTTTATATTTTACATTTTCATTCACACCAACTGGATGAATGAAATTCTGAGTATCCAGCAAAATGCTTCACATACAGCAGGCGAGCAAACACAAGTCTCGTCATAACATCTTGTCTTTCTCCATGCTTGATCACTGTCTGTATAATATATCTAAGACCTTTGACTGCTTGTCAAGAAATGTTATAACATTACTGCATCACTAGTTCTTCTGATTTTGGTCTAAATTATACTGATATGATTCACAGCTGTAACAGAAAGGGGAAATAATTTCACTCCCAGTGCATGCAACAGTCAAAGCCTCTTTTCATTTCCCACCAGTAATCCGGTTAGCTGCTGCACCACATGGTGTGGCTATTCTACCTAATGCCCACCTATCTAGTTGGCCAGATTCTCTTTTCCTATTGTTTCAGGTCTTGAAATCCCCTCTGAGAAAGCCTGTTACACTTGAAATGTTATCCCAAAGGTTAGCAAACAGACAGTTTTGCAGGATAGGGGCTATTTTCAGAATCCTCACCTCATTGTTTTCAAGGCGAGACAATTAGCAGAACTTTGTTTGAGTTGATTGTTAGGGCATTTTCAGACCTGCAGTTCATTTGCTTTGTTCCAATCAATTCAGGGACTAATTTGATGGAATTGTTGCATTTGCCCCTTGCAGCCCAAAAGTTGTAAACAAATGCCAAGCTCGAGAAAACTGTTCTCGTGGGTCAGAAATATAACCGAGAAGATTTGCCTCAAAACGCTTCCTTTTTCTTTTTTTCTCTTCTTCATTATGGAGCGTGTATTGCTAATTGTTTTCATTGCGTTTATGTCAATACCAGTATTAATTAGATGAACAAAATATCCATCTCCAGCAAGCATCTAGACTGCGGCTAGAAAAACAATGTTCTGATGCATCTTATTAGAGGACGTGCCGCCTCAAAGGTTTGCTGTCGAAGATGGGCTCGGATGTGTGCATATAGCCACACGCTCACACAACAATTGTTCTTCAGACGGCACATCAGGTTAAGATTAGATTATCTTTAAAAGCCTAGTTGTTTTGGATGGAAGGGTCGATTGCGTTCTGACTGTAAACAAACCGCTTCAGAGTTCGAGTGGAGGTGAGCCGAGACCACCATTTCAAGGCGATCTAGGCCCACTTGCTTTGCCCCGCATCAGAGTGTGATTGCTGTGTTCACATATTCCATATTCAGACAAACTGAGCCGTCGGTCCTAGTTGGACGGTGATCAACCGTCGGCCTAGTTTGTGCGGTGTGTCCCGCACCGTCGCCAAGTGTCGGCCTTTGTCTGTCTTTTTTTCAGAAGCCTCTAAATTAGTAAAATGTAAGAACTTTATGTTTAATTCACACGCTCTTGTCAAATCGAAGGAAAGCACATTGCTATCGCCAGATGAGTTACAATTTAGTTTGGCTAATTTTCTGTAACCAGTGTATGATGAAGGCATGTTGGGTAGGTGAAATTAGCAAGTTTACGTTAGCGAACGAGCCAGCAGTGGGCCGCTCGGTCCCTCCGCTCCCACTGTAGAGAGACTTATTTCCAGAGAGAACAGATGACAGACTGGGAGAGGGACAGTCCAGTTAGCCATCTCCCAGTGTCTGCCAACATGGCATCATGACTTTGCGTAAATATACCCGCCACTTTCATAAAGCCAAATGGCGTGTTATTGTACGCATTTTCAGCTATCCACGTGTATGCCTACGCTGTATACAGCTGATGTAAACATACCCACCACGTGGCCTCGCCACGTTGCGTGTTATCGCGAGAATGTGACGTACTATCACGAGAACAACGTCACGCCTGTAAAAAAAAAATAAAAACTAAAAAAAAGGGTTGGGTTTAGGAAAAGAACACAGGGAAAGGCATTAGTAACAAAACAGTGACAAAAACACGGAAAATAATGACAAACGCGCTTAGGAATACAATAAATGGTTGGGTTTAGGAAAGAAACATTGGGTAAGGCTTATTTAAAAAAAAAAAAAAAAAAAAAAAAAAAAAATGGCTGAAAAATCGCCGCACACGGGACGCAAACCCGGCTCTCGCGGGTGAAAGTCCTGTGTTTTTAAATCTGTGTTTTACCCATCCGCCACCCCAACCTGCCTCCTCACTCAATCCCCCGTTCCTTTCTACTACTCGCTATGGCGGAAATTGACTCGCAATGTAGGTCAATGGCGGCCGATTTGCGTTGATATACACGCAAAAATGCGATTATGCGTCTTGATAACACGCAAAAACGGAATACAAATTGGCGTGACATAGATACGCCAATTCATGAGATCAGTCTGTGTCTGCTGTCTTCCCGGCGGAAAGTGAAGCAGAGGGACCGTAGGCTCTGTTCGGTTCTGCCGCTGATCGAGCAAACACTGTATTGTTGTGGGTATCATAGCAACGTTATCCGGTTTCCCTTGTTGAATGACGAATAGGTTACCGCCGCCTGCTGGTATGGAGAGTTATTTCCTCTCATGCAGGCGCAGAAGGTTCGTGGTACTTGGCCGTCGGCTGTAGTGTCTGCGGTGTGTTCCAATGCTAATTGTTGGCCCAGACGAGGGCAATGAGGGCCGACGAGAGGCAACGACGGCTGACTGTGGCATCTCCTCTCACTAGTCCCTAGCTGTCGGCTTGGTGTGTGTGGGCCTTTAAACGGTCCAGGTTTCGCAAACAACTGGTCCACATGAGCTAGGTGTGAATACACCCTTAATCAATATACCTTTTCCTTCATCACTTTGAATACACTTGTACTACTAAGACACATTTAGAACTCCCTTCTGAAGGATTTACATCAGTGTGGGGACCTGTTCATATTTTGGGAGTAAAGTATCGTTGATCTGGTTGAACATGTCGGCCCCTTTCCTTCCAGATTCCAACGAGAGTTGACGACTGGAGCTTCTCCTGACTGGAGAGTCACGACTGTTTGGCACTGGCACTGGAAACTGGCCGAGTGATTTGACTCCATTTGATGCCATTTGTCAGTCATCAGGACACAACAGGGAAGTAGTGATCGGCTGAATTTACTTGTCCATAAAAGACAACTTTAAGCTGGACATCTGCGAGCAGCAGATTGAAGAACTGTATTAGGATCACATGAAAGGGGACGCAGAGCCGTAATACTGAAGCCATACCGACAACGGAAGACCTCAGAACTTGATAAATGAACACACCTCACTAGTTGAAGTGTGTCCTCTGACCCACAGATGCTTCAGAAGCCCCCCTCCAGGGATTTTACACCACTAATAAATATCTTGTGAGCAGACTGTTCCCCGAGGTCATACTCCTAGACCTACTCTACAACTCCTCTGAATCACCTGTGTCAGGTGTTTTTAGCCTAGATAAAGTATATGAATAGAGTGATGAGGTCACTGGAGGAAGACTTTTAAAGTGTCTTGTTAAAAATAGCTGTTGAGTGTGTTATAAAATAAACGCCTAAGAAAAAAAACCTCACTCCTGGTCCATGAGCTTCTTCCAGAGCTTTTAAATCACATCTCACAGCCATCCTCCGCAAATGGGGTTTGCTTAGTTGTCATGGTGAGGGCCATACGATGACAACTAAGGCATCTCCATGACAACTTAGAAAAGTCTATTCACTGAGGATGACCATGGTTGTGTCCGAAATTCCATCACTATTTCCGGTGAAATATTACAGTATGCTAAAAACTGGAAAGTACGCCGGCATAAATATCGCACAATGAATTAGTGAAGACAACGTTCACAACAGACACGATGTTTAACTATACGTATTGAGTATGTAATGCACAGTATGTGATTTCGGACACAGCACATGAGACGCAGCTGAAGGTTCCAGAAAAAGTGGATTAGTAGAAACTGAGTTTGTTAAAACAATAAGTTGTATCAATAAATTGCTTGTTCATAAGCACCAAACTGTATCCTTGACCCTTTAATTTACACAGAAAAACATTACAAAAGTAGTAGTAGTAAATAAATGATAAATGAAGGTGCCTCGTCATTCAAAAATACTACCTGGTTTCTACTGATACAAAGCTTAATGCTAATCAGTGAAGCATCCCTTTAACAATTTCTGTACAGTCCCTAACTTTTACAACAGCGTCTGACGTCAACATCAACAGGCTAATGTTAACGACTGACTCGCATTAGCAAATATATTTGTGTAAATGTATTCAGTACTTGTCCTAACAAGCAACAGGCATCAAGATAATCCATTTTCCATAGCAAGCAGGAGGGGGCGGATGTTCTGGTACATGGTTGTCGGCAATACAGTTGACTCTTTAAGCAAGATCGAGGAGATCACAACACAAATCTTGTACCAAGTGAAAATAGCTGTATATTGCATCGCTGCAAGCAAGAGTGACAAATTCTAGTAGAAAATTCCCCACCCGTTGAACTAACTCAAACGCAGCCTGTGCCTACGGTCATTGCCAGGAGCTTGTCACTTGTCAAAAACATCACGTCTGACAGGCTTGTGAATGCTGCGTGTCATCCCATTCTGTTTAAGATTGCTGCAATATTATTAATGTTGACAACATATCTAACAAACAGAGAGGATTCTGTCATTAGCCGCCGCCAAATTAATGCATAATGAAATACGCTGAGGATTATTCTAATTTTCCTGCATAGTAATAAGTGGTCCGTGGAAGTTTGCGTGGGTTTTTTTTTTGGTTCCAGTGGAGCATCTCGCAGAGTCCTAATGAGATTAAATGAGTGTGGTTAGTTTAGCACATGTCAATATGCTCATGGACATGGTGAGAGCACATTAAACAATTTGCTACGCCTGTGCATCACTCAGTTTAATGGAAATTAACAAGAAAACAAAAACAAGTGATGAATGTACAAAAAGCTAATGGTTTTTTTATTAGTTATTTTGCGGTTTTGTAATCTTCAGACGTGTGCATCAGTCGAGGCTGCGTGCCAACCCGTTTCATTAATCTGGTTAGCGAAAGAGATTTTAAACAATCCCTCGTACCTCTTTGAAATTGTGTGTCTGTATGTCTGAACGTGTCTTAGCTCCAAGACGCCATAATTTAATTGTGCTATCTCTGTCAGATTTTCCATTTCAAGGTTGATTAATAGAATTACAAGATCAGTATGCTTGGAAATCAAATCTAATACTTTGACTGACCAATTAAAAAGGTACGGAGAACGTACCTCTCAGTATTTACTCAGGTCTTTTACCAGCATAGAAACAGTCACACCAGCTGTTATTGTTAAATCCAAAGCAATCCAATATTTAACACTGTTTCACAGCAGCTTAGGTGTACCAACAAAAGATGACATTTTTCTTGTAACAAAAGAAAAATGAAATGTTGACATGACAAATAAGCGGTTTCTGTGCATTGAAAACATCTTTTGTTAGCGGACACGTTTATCTCTGAATTTGTGGTGTTATTAATATTTTGTGTGGTGACTAATGAAGACAGGACAGCAACACACATGCCTTAATGCATATTGTTTGTTGTGCAGGGAGATAAAATAAAAACAAAATTAAAAAATGCACTTTAAGGGCAAAGTATTTCTGATTAGCATTTGTATTTTAGCTGTAGTCTATTTACTAATTTATTTGTTTACTTTTAATGCTATTTAGTGTCATGCGCTCTTGTGCGTTTGTAGTTTTGACATTTATTTTGGCAGGAAACTAGTATTAATGTCCAGGCCAGAACAAAGACCACTTAAGGCAAAACAAGTTAAGACTGACGCTAATCCGTGATTTTAAAACCAAGAAGAATCAATCACAGTAAATAATAATGATAAACACATTTTGCTTTGTTCCACCAATGTGTGTTTTTGTCATTTTCATGCATGCTGATGTGCCCCCAGCTGGGGAAGAAAATATAAACCTAGGTGTTATTAAAAGAGGGTTGGTTTGTATTTAAGATGAAAACCCACCCATACACCTGACAGGTGGAAGTTTATTTATTAGAGTAACATGCTCAATGATGCATTATTGGCTACTTAAACCACTGCATTTCATACATACTTTAAAAATGTTGTTTGTTGCCGTTTCCAATGATGGAGATACAGCTTGAAGGGGCAGCTAGATTCTCCAGCATGTGTGAGAGCAAATTGATGCTCACGAAGAATTAAGTCTATATATTGAAAAAGTGTGTATCAGGTACAGTATGTCTCTTCACATAACCCTATTTTGTGTGGGTGCTCTGCCAGGAGCTGTTAACTGGCTTCCAGCAAATTCATGAAATAACAGGAAGGGCATCACTCCAAAAAACCTTAATCCAAAAAATAGGTCAAATGGATGCTCCAATAAAAGCTTATGTGATGCAACACATTAGTCTGTTTGCCATTAAAAAAGGAGTATGTGTTCCCTTTCTACATTTACCATTTCAACAGATTTATGAACACGATCACGAGTAACAGTGTAAAGTAAAGTCAGTTTAATAGAAAGATAGCAATAGAATCTACCAGCTCAAATAAAAAGATTTTTACACAATTTAACATATAGTTTCTTGGGAGTTTGCAAGAATGGATCACTTCCAAGAAAGCTGAAACTGAATACTAAATGTGTTCATTCACATCCCCAGTGGCTGACACATATGTTAATATAAATAATGTAATGTAATAAAAGTATTTACTTGCAAAGGCCCAAAATCCAATCTTCGTGTCAAAAATGTACTCCCATCAAACTACATCAAACATTTTTGAGCTACATGTGACCACGAAGTTTTTAGACAGAAATATTGATTTAGTTGAGGAAACACTGTGCCTGCGAAAACATCTTGAGTATTACATTGCTTTTATTTCCTTAAGTACGTTACGGAAAACCTCGACACAAACCTCCCCGGCCGGATTCTTCATGGACGCCAGCTTCCAGGCCTCGTCGAATGTCTCCTGACAAACATTAACACCCACATTCCTGAAGATCTCTGCAATCTGTGAAAAGGAGGATGAGTGTCGGTATCAAAAAACAATTCACTAAAACATGGTCAAGTTATAACTGTGAAATTTAGGGATTTTTGTCTTTGATCATATCCCTGTACTTAGTAAATCTTATTTTCTTGTATTACTGCTGAGCTTGTGCGTGGTGCATACCTCCTTCTTGGTACGAGGACAGAAGAAGTGTTCCTCATGAACACCCCGAAGGGCATGGACTGATGGATGCAGGAGATCTGCAGCCGTGGATGTATCACCGTAGTTGTTATGGTCACTGACTCTCTTAATGCGTGGAGCTGGAAGGTCCGAGCGCACAGACGGGATCCCATAGGCACGGCTGCCTATATAAAGAGGAACCACATGATGAGTAAGGCTTTTTAATAAGATGGGAGCTAATTAAATATAAATGTTATATGAGCGCTTATAAAACTATTGGATATCAGGAAAAATGTCCTCTAACAGGCCTGTAATGAAAAAACAATGAGGTGCTGCTAAAGAAATTAGAAAATTGGCAAACGGATGAATCATGAAACATAGCATTAGTTTCAAACATCATACTCGTAGTATATTTAGCATTGGCAGCACATCTGTTCACATACAGCATTTTATGTCTTCCACTATGTGATTTCAAACATGTCATGCTTCAATCAGTCAATACATTTTTACTTGTCAAATAAAAATCATAGGAGGTACAATTCCAGTGAAATGTTATCCCATCAGCTCCTTAAACTTGTGCATGATTCATCCCGGAGGCGCGGGAAGTCATTTTCAGCAGGGGGTGCGGGGTGCTGTCGGGGGGGAAGACAACGACTCTACTTCTGCCTCCCCCCCTCCATCAAGTACGCTACATATGGTGCAAACTAAATGGACACTAAATTCCTTTGCAGCGGCCCGGGTTTTAATCCGACCTGCGGCCCTTTGCTGCGTGTCATTCCCTCTCTCTCTCCCCCTTTCCTGTCTATCCACTGTCACTATCGAATACAAAATAATTAAAAAAAAAAGATGAATGGACTAGTCCAGCTGAGCAGGCATCAAGTATGCCTTTCCAGTTCACTAAACCAAGTACTGCCATCTGACTCACACATCACAAGACAATGTTACAATTAATTAAATCATACCAAAGTGTTGTATGGCTCAAGACTATGGCGATATAGTATTCACTAAAAATCACCCAAGCAGAAAGCACAATAGTAATTCTGAAACGTGATTGACTGAAGATACAACAATGCCATCACAAAACACAGCTGAGTGCAGGTTGTAAAATAACAGTCACTTAGTCAGCTGCAACTTCACAAACTGCAAAAGCCAACATATAGACTACTGCACTTGACCACTAAGTCTCACACAGGCAGCATCACAAAATGATGATGCAATACGTCTGATATGCATGGCATTTCAATAAACTAAACTAAATATGTACATTATCTGGTCACACGGTCACAACAGATTATATTAACCTACTCAATTTACAGATAGCATAATAGCTCTTACCTTTAGAAGTTCTAATTTCTTGTCTTTTTCTTTGCAAAGTCGGAGATCAAATCCTCCCTCAGCAGCTCGCTAAACCCTACTACACATGCGCTGCTGTGTGTTGGGAGCACTTTACAGGCAACGCGACAAATGTCTCCGGTGGACAGTGATCTAGAATCCACTCCCGTGGTACCGTTTCACCGTTGTGAAGATGTCGGGTCAGTGCCTCGTTAGTGAGAGAGCGGGTCTTTCTGCCGCCAGCCTCGTCCCCCCTCCGAGATACTGGACATTTAGCCGCCGATTCTGAAAGGCTAATATCCCTCTGGGTATAACTTCCTCCCGGACGGTCTCTGTAATCGGTCCCCGTAGTGATGATGGTACCTGAGGGGCCATAACCTTGTTCTGTAATGCTGATGACCGCCGGCCTCATCTCTGTCTTTTTCCACAACAACTTCGCTAAAGTTAATGTTAGCCACCGTTAGCTGTGGCTGAGTGTAGCTGGTAGAAGGCAGCGATTCTTCCAAGCTAACGTTGGCTAGCTCCTCGACATCCTCCTCTTCGTCATTCCCAGCTCTTTTTAAAAAGTTATTTATTCGCGGGACATTTTTATAGCAGCCGCTTTCTCTCCGTTTTCCACACTTTCACTCGCTGATGCAACCCAATCTGACCGGGGATCAGTTACTAATTAATTCCACTCTTTCAATCTCAACGCGTTCTTAGAAAGCTGATCTTGGATCAGTGCGATGTAAACAACCTGCTCTATGCCCAGCCACCTTTATCTTTAGCCAATCTACACAGGTGCATGCGGCCTTCTCCCAATCATTACATTAAACAACTTTTATTTTATTCTGATTGGATAATTATTACCATAATGATTAATGCCCATTGGGTAATACGGGCTTGATCGCAGTTTGCCAACAACGGGTGCTGCCACCAACAAGGGGTGCTGCAGCACCCCCAGCACCCCTACTTCCCGCGCCTATGATTCATCCTAACGCAGAATGTGGCCGCCAAATCGGCACGCAGAAAAAATTCACCCGGTTGAATGGTACGGGCACTCCAGGATTAAGTCTCGGCGAAAAGACATCACAGCTCCCGACATCTCGCCGGAAACCGACGCAGGCCACCCAGCTCACCGTCTGACGCCTGCACACTGGCCAGCAGGTCGGGGTTCAATTCTTCCACGCTTGCCTCGGTGCCCCCTCTGATGTAGAGATGGAGATGGACGCAGAGATGGTCTTGCTTGTCCACGTAGCCAGGATTGTAGCCATAGGTCGTAGCTGACTTTCTCTGTTGTTTACATCTGATGTTTACATCTGAAAATTTTGACCGGCCAGGCAAGCAGAGTCAGCAGGAGACTGGTGAGTTGATTTTCCTATCCTGCTGAGCGACTCGTAGTCAAGATGGTCTCACTAGCTTGAACATATCTTTACCACCTTTTCCTTTGTTTTTATTCTGATGTTGACGTTTGAAAACTTGAGCCAGCTGGCTAGCTAGCCCAGGCTAGCAGAGTCGGCAGGAAACGGGCAAATTGATTTCCCGATCCTGATGAGGGACTCACAGCCACATGCCATCACCGTCCAATGTCAGCCACATTCAGTAAAGCACAACTAATATTTGTAAAATAGACGATTCAGCAGAAATTTTGCCAAGCTGACGGAGAGGCGACTGGAGATGTCAGTTCAAAACTCCTAGATGTTCGATTAAAAATAAAATAAAAACTAAGAAAAACAGCAAATGCTCACTCTGCTTCATAAAGGACTTAAAGAATGCTTGTGTCATTAGTAAGGTATCTGTATGTAAGGGGGAGTGTCTGCATATTACTATTCTTTATTATTTCACCCTTTAACAAATCCCAACTGTTGGGTTTCAAACGGGAAAACAAAAAGTCAAATAGTGACACTAAAATAATTTTGTCGTCTATTTTCTTCAGTCATGTAACACTGGTTATGCTGCTTATCTACCTATCACCACACATCTCTATTTCTGACTTACTTGATGTGGACGGATCCCTCACAGACCCGATGAGGGTGGACGAGGTGATGAAGTGGTCTGGGGCTGCCCTGGGTCGCCTCAAGGTCCTGACGGTCTTCAGTAAGCTGCCTGGCTTAACGGGCTCCAGGTCCTCAGGCTTAATCAAGGCCTCAGAGGCAGGATGCTGTGCCGATTCTGACGAAGGCTTCCTTTCAATGTTGGCTGGAGCCGTGCTGGTCTGACGCTCTGCTGGGGACAAAATAAATAGAAAATGTTCCTGAAAATGAGTCTCCACAGATATCCTCTGCATCTTCCAAATGCAAAATTATAAAATCTTAACTGAGTCACTTTGACTGTCATGACCTGAAGACTTGTGCTTCTAAGTCTTTTATTGCTAAATGCTGATGTTAGTGTTGTCCTAGTCTGAAATACCATAAAAAAATAAATCTCCTAACTGCATTTGCAACTCAATTAAGACCTGAGCAGGGGAAATGCATACAAATGTGAAAGTGAAAAAGAAAAAGCATGCCCACTTTAGGGTTACCACAATTGGATAGCATCTTAGTAGATAAAATAATACATCACAATGCATTTAACTGACCATTCGTCATAATGCATTGCTCTCGACTGTTGATGGGCATCTTGTCCTTCCAGTTGAGGAAGTTAGCAAACTCCAGGAAGTTGATTAGTCCGTCCTTGTCTGTGTCACAGTAGTCCATCAGGTCATCCAGAACCTGTCTGCTCATGTCCAGCTGGAACTGACTGCACACTGCCTGCAGGTCCTCTTTGTCAATCATTCCCTTGCCTGCCTAGTGATATGCATAAACAGATATACATGACAAGGCTCAATAACTACAATAGTGTTTTCCCTAGGTTTGTGGAAGACCTAGGTGCACGTTTTTGCTCAATTTCACATCATTTTGGACCAATATTAATACCATATCTGTGTCTAAAATGTTGGACAAGCTTACTCAAAAAGCTCAAAGACTGCTAAAGAAGTTTACTGGGGGCCAACTACAACCATTAGATCTGAGAAAAGTAATTTAGTTAGTTTGCTCGCATTGATTTTACGTTCATTCAGCTTAGGTGGTGCCCAAAACGGCTTGGGTGCAGCGCATAAGCCTTATAATGGTAGGGAAACCCTGTACAGTATGTGGGACTGAGATAGGAGAATTACATTAGCATTGTTTCTTTATCACATGTTGTAAACACCAGAGTCATATCCCTGGCCTTATATCAAGCCTGCAACTGGCCTTTCTCAAAGGACACATTTTGACTTGTCAAACACAGTGACCTCAATAATGGCTGCCAGGGCCGAAATGGGAAGTGTTTATTAATGTTATTCAAATCATTACACCTGTGCTTTTCCTGCTATGACAAAGTACAACTGTACACTGTGAGAAAGGACCGTGCTCTGATTCCATTGATTATTCTTGGATAATGTGTTTGGGAAAAACTATGCTATCTTGACTTTGTACTGTACACCAAATAAGGTGTCACTGTATTTGTTCAGGTTACTTTAAATGTGATGAGTTGAATAGTCCACAGATTGGAAGTATTGGTCAACAACGTACCTGGTCATAATGTCTGAACGCCTGCAGCAGGGAGGGGAAGTTGTGGAAATTGACCTTCTTCAGGTGGTGCCGCACTGCGTTGACCAGGCTGCGCTGTCGGTCTCGGCCACTCACGTACTGGCCTGGCTCCGTGGAGTGGATTATAGCTCCAACACCTGTGCACCAAGGAGGCAAAATGACATTTGGGGACTTGAACAAAAAAACACCACTGTGTTTTTTTTTTTTTTTTTTTATGTTCCAATATGTAACCCAGGAAAGAGTTACCAAATTCATCCGGCGGTAAAAGAGTTCCAAAGGTGTGATCTGGTGGAAGATTCAAGGTATTTCCTCTCCTGAAAAGATGGGTTTATGAGAGAGTGAAGTTTAACATTAGATAGCAAAGTATATCCAGAGATCACAGAATTGGTCAGAGGAAATGTGAAATTTACACATTGGTTGTTTTGCCCATTAGTTGAGCCATCTTTTCCTTGTTCCCAGATCTCTTCCAAACAATCTTTGGATTGTAAAACCTACGGTACAATAACATGAGCGCAAGGTCAGGTACGATTTATTTTCCTTTAAGTTAGGTATACACTGAACGAATAAATAGTGTTATGGAAATTAACATCAAAACACTCGTGCCCACTTATTTTTGCACTTACTTTTGTGTCTCCCCCAGCCAGTGGAGAGTTTTGCCGAGATTACGTCCGTCATTGAAATGAGGTGTGAGAATTCCAAACCTGCTGTCTTTACTGTAGCGATTCCAGTCATACTTCCTATCAATACGCTCACCTGGAGTAGAGCAAGCTGATTTTATTGTAATGAAAGGCATAAATCACATTTCAAAATTATGAACAAAATACAACAAATAGATTGTTGGCAGTCACAGTGAAGGCCTTATGCATAAAATATTTATTTCCCATTCATCTTACCAGTAAAATAGGCGTTGTGGCTACGGATGTAAGTCTCGTGTCCCTCCTGAGCTTCCCTGTCCACCTCCTCTGCTGTTTTTGAAGGGTTAATAATCTCACGCACAGCCAACCCTGGACAAAAAGGAATGTGAGACATTCAATGAAAAGAAAGCTCATCATTCCTACTCTCACGATAATTATTTAAAAACCTACAACATAACATTTTTAAAAATCTAAATATTTTGCAGGACTAGTAACACAAGTATGAGGTTGACTTTTTTTGATAAGAGTAGATAAGTATTTCCATGCTCATGTACCAGACTGATTTTTATTATTATTTCTTTCTTTTTTTTTTTTTTTTTTTTTTTTTTAAATTGTACCAGCCATGACCTCATTTGCCCATAAATACACATACCTTTAAGTGTTTTCACGCCATACGTAGTTTTGTCGTTATTCCAGGCAGGAAGTCCAACACGCTGATTGTGTGACCTGCCCAAAGGTGCCTTTTGACTGGAGGCGTACACCGATTCCCTGAGCTCTTGTAACCTTTGCTGGAACAAGGTCTTTTGGGGAGGATTTATCAAGCTTCTGCCCTGTTAGAATCATGTAAAAATGAAGGACTTATATCCATATTCTGGGTGTTTGTATGCTTAAGACTGTGTGCTGTATGCAAATTCAGCTTGTGCCGAAACAAACACTTAAAAAACTACAGTAAAACTGCCGCTGATCTTCTTTTCTCAAATTAGTCCATTATAGCTACACCAACAATTACACATTATGAATAAGGAATTAAGTAATTAATCAGGAGCATCTTAAAATGCCAACAAGCAAAAACATTTTAGTCCTAAATTTGGGTAAGACATATGTTTTTAGAGCCATACATTTTATCACCAAGTGGAGTAGTAATTATTCACTGGCATTGATCTAAAAGTAAAATCAACCAACCAAATTTGAGGTAGTAAAAACACTCCTTATTGCCTTTTTAATAGGCAATATCTTTTGTGTGTGTGTGTGTGTGTGTGTGTGTGTGTGTGTGTGTGTGTGTGTGTGTGTGTGTGTGTGCGCGTGTGCGCGCGCGCGCGCGTGTAGGTATGGTACTCACAGTGAGGGAAGATTTGGTGCTAATGCCATGAACAAGGTTGTTGGCAACATCTGGATCATTTGCCTTCCCTTTGTGCACTTTGATAGCTCCTGGTTCTGGTAGGATGCTGTTGCGGAATTTCCTAACCACTGGTGGGGTGGGGGGCTGTAAAGTAAAAATGTTAATATGGCATATTGGACAGAGTGAACATGCACCTTCACAATTTACAAAGCTGTCTTCTTATATTTCACACCTTCAATTGTGCCAAGTACTCAGAGATACAACAGATATTATACTGTATATGAATGCACCCCATAGATAAAGATGCAATAGTCAGCACCACACACAAACACACAAACACACACACACACACACACACACACACACACACAATTGACTTATAGTTACCCTTGCCGCTTCTTGTAAACAGGATTTAGTCCCGTCTGTTACAGGTATAACTTTCCCGGCCTGGTGTTAATAGAAAAAATAGTATTCAGTGTAGCTACAGTATACGCGAAGACAATGTTCATTGAGAAAGGCACCTTTAAATAAAATGTATTATTATTATTAATATTATTATGCTAATTAAAACGCGTCACAGCTTTTAGATTCAGCATTGGAGTAGCTAGCTAGCTAACGCAAAGTTGTCTAACTTAGCTAGCAAACATCTTAAAGTTCACTTACCGTCGGTATGTTTGGACATCTATCTGTAACGTTATGTTTCATTTGGTAAGAGGTATTTCCGTCAGTCATATTGAACTTTAATTCACATGTAACAGCAACAGAGGCATGCAAGGTAACTTTAGTCTTTATATTGTATCTTTAACTGAAAAGTTTTAAACAACTTTCTAGCTATGCTACACCAAATTCTTCAGTTAGCGTCACTGTGTCCACGTTCGGACACTTATTGGCTAACGTTCTATCACAATATCTGTTATGATAGGAATATAAATGATCTATTAATGTTTTCAGTTAATTTAATGGTGTTAAACTAAAGTGTAAGTTGTCACCTTTCTAACGGTATATTGTTTTAACAATTTACTTAAGGTTTTACTTTATAAGAGTTGGCTAAAGTCCGCGAACACCGCTGAATTAGCCAGCATATCTCCTAACTGTAAACAATGGCCGCTGCTGGGTTTTCGGAGGTATTAAGTTGCTGCAGTGCTGTCAAAACTTCCGGGATGATACTTCCGTCCTTCACAATAAAATGACAACTCTGAATTGTGCAATAAAAGCATCTTAACTTCCATTTTTAGCCTATAGCACCACCTACTGGATGTTTTGTTAAATTACCAATTCTCATTTTCGATATCTTACAACTATTGCATGAAAATAAGCAACATACATACATTTTTATATATATATATATATATATATATATATATATATATATATATATATATATATATATATATATATGCATGCAATAAAATACTATTATACTAAGATTTATAGTAAAAAAAAAGTGTTCATAATTGTTCAAAAATTATATTTAATAACAATAAAACAGACAAAACATTTAAAATAAATAAATAAATAAATAAATAAATAAATACAAATAAATTAAACATCTGAGCACCAAAAACACCAAAATTCATTATTGTTCAGCTCATCCTCCTCCCAGCTGACACAAGTGGTGTGAAACCACTTGTGGCAGTTGTCACACTGGACCCACGACACCAATCCCTCTGGAGCCTCTGGAGGTTCGGGTTCCCTGCACCGGCCACACCGCCAGACTGTCGGCTCCAGTCTCCTCTTTGCAGCGGTGTGACCTACTCACAAAAAGAAAAGTGTTTTAAGAATATATATAATATAATAATAATAATTGGCATGCAAAGACCGTTAACATTGAGTACACTACCGGTGGATGTCGTGGGCCCAACAGACAGGGAGGAGGAGGAGCTGGTTCTTTTTGCTGTATAAATAAAAATGTTTTGTTTACTTTTCACCATGGCTAATGTCACTAACATAAATATAAATCTTGCTTGTTTTTAACAGATTATATTAAGTATTTACAGTGGGAGGGAGAGGAAGAAGTGGACCCTCGGCCCAATCCTGCACCCGATGTGGAAGGCTCTAAAAGAATAATAATATTTTATTATTATAACAAGGTTTAATACAAGTATTTTGACTGATTGATATAATTTGCTGACCAGGAGATGGAGGGTGGTGGTGTCCCTCTGCAGGCAGGCTCGTCCGGGATGGTCTGCCGCTGGTGGCAGGCAGCTGGGAACCGTGGGAGGCACAAGAGGGGGCAGAGGGTGCTGAGGGACCGGCGATGGAAATGCCGGAGCTGGTTGCTGGTGCAGCCCCGAGGGGCCAAGTTCTTCTGCGGCTGGGGCGGGAGCCGCTAGGCAGGGTAGAGGAAGTGGCTGCCGGGCTGGTGTCTCTGGCCCGCTGCTGCTCTCGGTCTCTTCTGGCCAGAGCTTGGGCCTCCTGCCTTGCAGCACGGTCCTCCACCTCCTCGATGGTGTCGGACATCTCCTGGGCTGTCAGTATCCTGGCCTTGGTGATATTCCTCCTGACCTTGCCAGTGCTTTTGTTGTAGTTTATTTCGGCCAGGAGGTGGGCCAGATCTACTGTTATCCGCCTGATGTTACCAGGGGATGGGTGAGGTAGGGATTGGCTGGTGGATTCTGGGGATGAAGGATAGGGGCTGGTTGACTTTGGGGTGGGGGTATTATGGGGTGGGTAGGTGGACTCTGTGGTGGGGGTGGGGGTGTTATGGGGTGGGTAGGTGGACTCTGTGGTGGGGTGGGGTGTTATGGGGTGGGTAGGTGGACTCTGTGGTGGGGGTGAGGGTGTTATGGGGTGGGTAACATCAGGCCCAGCCCAGGAAGATGCCGATGGGGTTGGTGGAAGTGGTGAGGAGGTCCCACGCCCGGACGGCATGACCCGTGACCAGTCAATGGCCATCGGGTCCAGAGGGTAAAGGCCACTCTTCCTAAACCCAGCCACCACAAGCCCCCGATCCTTCACCCTCTGGTATGAGTCCCTTAAGACCCTTGAAAACTCCTTCTTGGAAACCATGAAGGAGTGGTTCACTGCCGACAGATCTCCTGTAACACCAGAGAAATCTGCCTTCAAGGGTCCGAAGAAACTCACATCCAGTGGCTGAAGGATGTGAGACGTATGTGGTGGCAGGCAAAGGAGAATGACCCCTCCCTCTGTGCCGTCCGGACAAGCTCTGGATCCAGGTGGGACATGTGGCCGTCCATTAACAGCAGCAGCGGGCGCTCCTGGGTGGCAAACTTCAGGAAGTGCCCGACAAACCACTTCCTGAACAGCTCACTGTCTATGTACCCTGCCTGCGACTTCCCGTAGAGGGCATTGGGAACTCCTACTTTATTGTAGGGGCCCCCTGGATATCCCCCCTTGTAGATGATAAATGGGGGGATATCCTCCCCAGCCGCGTTCAGGCAGGCCAGGACAGTGATGTGCTCCCTTGTTCCCTGGGCCTGCCTGTATGCATGCTTGGTCCCCAGGGCACGATGACTTGCCGTCTGTTGGTTTCCAGCTGAAACCCCGTCTCGTCACAGTTATAAATCTGACGGGGTTTCTCCCTCAGCACATGCTCCTCCAGGGTGGTGGTGAGGAGCCGGAAATAGTCTTCTATGGGCCCCTCTTAGCACAGGATGCCCTCCCACGGTCAATGAAGTCTGGGGTCCTGGATGTTAGGCGATCTTTTGCCGTTCCCCTGAAGTTTATCCACCACGCCTGGCCAAGCGCGGTCCTCTGCGCATCCTGGTGGCGGAGGTTGTAGATGGCCAGAGTGGGCCAGGACCTGAGGCTTTGTCAGCGGAAACCCATGCAGAGCAGAGTACAGACAGTACTCCACCAGGGAGTCTTCGTCTGCATGGGTGAGGAGTGACCTCCGACAGATGGAAAAATCGGAGGCCACTCTTCCGCTGACTCGGTCACTCAGGCTGGACTTAGGGACCCCAAACCTCATGGCTGCCTGCCGTAGAGAGAGCCTGCCTGCTTCCACCTCCTGCTTGGCCTGGTCCATTGCCTCTTGGGTCCATTTTTTGGTCTTCCTCTCCCTCTTCCTCATCTGCCTGATGTTGGGCATCTGCAAATGCACATACATTCTTTTTAGAAATACATTAAAATTCAAAATTAGGTTAGGCATGTCATGTCTTGTTTAATAATAAGGTTGACAAAATCTATAAATTGCCACATCACATAGACACAAAAATACTTACCTTCAACCAAAGTGGCAATTTCTATATCCACTTTTTCTTTGGGCTTGATGCTCCTGTAAAGGAAATACAATTCTCTCACACTCACACACACACACACACTCACACACACACAGAGAGAGAGACACACACACACACATACACACTGCCTACCTTGTT
Source organism: Perca flavescens (assembly GCF_004354835.1). NCBI lineage: Eukaryota > Metazoa > Chordata > Actinopteri > Perciformes > Percidae > Perca > Perca flavescens. The sequence continues at coordinate 10,561,290 of NC_041336.1, read as the reverse complement.
TTCTACTGTTCCTCTTTTTTTATCTTCTCTGCTTCTGTCTCTCTTATTCCTTATTCTTTTCTGACTCACTTTCTTTATCTTTTCAGCCAAGCACATAAACCACACAAGAGTTGCTAAGTTACAAACGTTGAGATCCAAAACACATTACATTTTTGTCAACCTAGCTAGCTTATAAATGCATTATATTGGAGGTTAATCTAGCTATAACGTTATAACCACATTTACCAATAGCAAGAGCCACTACTGGCTTTTAACACAATATCCCCTCTCTCACACACATGCAGTTAGATGATAGTTAGCTAATACATGAATAAACGTGATGTTGCTGGGCTTATGGACAAGCGTACTGCCTAGACAGAGTCGTGTTAAAGCTAGCAAAAAATGCATACTCATGCTAACGCTAAATCATATCAGCAGTACAGTAAAAATAATAAACTTTGTAGAGCGAAAAGATCGCCGCCCGAGCGTCGCCCAAGCGTTTTACTACTTTCCCTCATCAAAGTCACTTTCATATACTAAATAGACATGTAAATGTCCGTGTACATATACGAAATTTCATACATAGATTGTTTGATGGGTATAAATCAATTATACTTACATTTTTGGGCGATTGAAAATTCAAAGTACCGCGAAAAGACCGGAAAGCGCGTGACGTCGGAAGTGTCCGGATATGGCCAATAGCAGCAAGTGGTGTCCGAACGTGGACACAGTGACGATAGCTAGACGCTGAGTAGTGCACCTGTTTGCGTTTCGTTGCCTAGCAACAGCAGACAGTTCAATTCAAAATACTGTTACAGGGTAACGTTATTTCAAAATACTTTTTATGTGAATTCAAAATTATTTTAATCATGTGACATTGTATGACTTAACAATAGTTTTGTAAATTGACAGTCAACATCAACAACCAATATGATCTTAGAGGCTATTTCCTCTTTTCGGCCAAGGAAAATCATGATGAAACGTAACAACGTTAACAGCTGTCTTGGACCAAACAAGGTCCTGAGTTGAGCTATAACCACTGTAACTTCAATACAACTGGCACCAAAGTCTGTATGACTGTTCCTTCTTTCTATTTTTCTCGTTTGCTGTGTCTTGTAGTTTTTTTGGAAAGTCAGATAAATTGGGAATAAATACTAACATATGATTGGTCCGTCGCACCAGTACGTAGGCCGATTGTCGATTCCAGTCATACGATCTGTCATCATCGTTCGTACAATGCGAAAAGGGAAGTTGAAAGTGGGAGATCGCAGAGCCTTATGATATTGAACGTTACGGTAGCTTGCTGGGTCATCGACACACTGAACAGACACTGAAGTGCAACAAAGATTATCCTGGAGACACCATTCAAAATAACTAGCTTCCTCTTTTTGGTAGGTGAGTAGCTAATATTAGCGTTAGCTAGCTAGCTAACGGCTATCTGGAGGGCTCCTCCCGATGCGGCTTTACTGTGTTAGCCAGCCCAATGTCTATTATTTGGCTAGCTAACGTTAGCTAGCTGACACTGGAAGGGCCAAGCTAGTTAGCATAGTAACTTAATGTTGTACGACTGGTGAATCTAGATCAGTCGTCATGTTTAGATTCCCTACGTGTAATATAGCTAACAAACATAGCTATGTGACTCTATTTAGTCCACTGATTGATAAGGCAGTTCACTAAATTAACGTCATGCAGCTAAGGTTAGCCAGTTGTCACTAGCTGTACACACCCAAAACTGCATCATCTGTGTTTTGGCATTCTCAAACGTTATGTAGAGTCATATGTATTGTGTGTTCGCTTGATGTGTACGATACTAGCCAGATCGAATCTAACATTAACGTTACACAGGCGATATTATGTTTTCCTTTTTGTGTTAACCTAGATATTTTGAACTTAATAGGTAGCATGCTAACCCTAGCAGTCGTTACTCTGCTAATTCGAGCCAGTCAACAACAACATAACAGGTTATTTGTGGTTAACTGTGTCGTAACGCGATTTCGACGAAGTTGACAGTCATTATTTTTGGACTGATGCTCTGTGTTTTGTTGGTTGGTGGTAATGAAAATGTCTTAAATTACAGAGATAATCTGTTGTTGATGTTGTTCTTCACCTTAAATGTACAGACCGGTGGATAGTAAAACTGTCCATAACTTAACCTTGAAACATTTACCAAATATGTGCCCAGACCTGTGTGATACTAATCCCTATTTTGGCAGTCTGCCTCACATAACCTAACCTAACGCTAACAGCACAAGTTGCCAGAGGTTTGTTGTTGCAGTTTTACACCAGTTGTTCAACATTTTGACATTTCTAGCTAAATTTTCAGTTAAATTGGTACAGGTGAGAAACGTTGCCAGCTTTGCCAGCAGAAGTTCAGATGCCAAAATGTTAGTCAGGTGGAAAATTGACTCCCACTGCAGTATCAGCCACCCTAGTATGTTTTTGCCATACTTGTTAGTTGCACTAAGCCTGTTTGCTCAGCTAGTTATGGCAAGCAACTAACTATTGTTTGGAGAGAGGAAAAGTCTGGCTGTTAATATGAAACTTGTTGACTCAGTGTGTATAGAAAAGAATATAGTAGTAGTAGTAGTAGTAGTAGTAGTAGTAGTATAGTATAGAATGTATTTAATGTTAGAACAACAGCGTACAACTATGACATTGAAATTCCTGAATATTTCGCTCATTTTACAAAGTGTGCATGGACATTTTAGTTTATAACAGATGACTTAGCTTTTTGGTGAACGATTTCTGAAATCATGTATTTCAATAGTACAAATAGCCCATTTGTCAAAAATGTTACATAAAGTATGGTGTATATATTTTGAATTCTTGTTTATATGGTGGTTACGCACATGGGTTATGAGAAATGACAGCAACAACATAAACCGGTTATGCTGCTTTAATAAACATCCTTTAGAAACTTTTTTGGGGTTGCTCATATTACAATTTGGGAAGTGGTTTAGGTCATTATGAGCTGCACACCTGGACAAGACTTACTTTGTAAGAAACGTATAAAGTTAAGCAGCAGCAGAAGCTAAATAAAACAACTTAAGGCTAAATAATGATGTACCCATTGCTGTATGCTACCAAAAGCTAAATAATTTAAGAAAATCATCAATCGGTGCTTTGCTTATCGGAATCATGATTCATAGTTGCAGGCAATAAAATATTGCTTACTTTTCTAATAAACACAGCAAAGCTGTACATTTCAACCAAAGTTATTTCCTGACATTGATCTTTGAATCATTTAGAAGTTTTATGGACAGTGACACTTTGTTTACCCTTTTCTCTCCTGCTCAGGTATTTTCTACAGTTATTCACAGTACCTCAGCGTCCAGAGGAAGAGACCGGGCAGTGTGACATGGCAAGTAGAGGTGGAGCTACACGACCCAATGGGCCAAACGGAGGCAACAAGATCTGCCAGTTCAAACTTGTGCTCTTAGGAGAGTCAGCTGTGGGGAAGTCGAGTCTCGTACTTCGTTTCGTCAAGGGACAGTTTCACGAATTCCAAGAGAGCACAATCGGAGGTATGCATCTTCGTAAGGCCATGTTGGGGCTTTTTTTTCTCTCTGAACAGAATTACAGAATTGATTGACAGACTTTTATTTACCTCATTGTCACAGGATGACTTGCAAAGAGTCACACAGTGGAATGAGCAATTAATATCTAGGTCATCTTCATAATGGTACAAGCAAATAGCTGTCACAAGAGTTCCCCGTCAGTAAAAAAAAAAAAAAAAAAAAAAAAAAAAAAAGATTACAAAATGTATTAATAAAATCAGCATTTTTGGTGTCAGAGTATAGGAAATATTACTAAGAGCAAGAGAAATGGGTAGGAAAGTTGTTTAACACCCCAAAAAGAGCACGGTGGCAAGCAATATAGGATTCATTTGAGAACCAGAAGAAATGAAGAGGAGATTGAGAATTGTGATTGTGAAAATAGCCAATTGGAACAGAGAACTATAGGAATAATTAGGGGAATTCCTGGACCTTCATATCTATTTCCTGGTAAGTTTGCATGAGATTAAAGCAGTCAGTTATCATCTACATAGTCTTACATTTATTGCCCTTTGGCAAACATGCTGCTTACTGGAAAATGACTGCACATTCCAGGGTTGTGATTAGGGATACTGATACTAGTTTTTAAAAGTAGTTGGTATAAGTAGTTAGTGAAACCGATAACCGGTATTTGGAACTGATAGGCATTTACCGTGAAAATTAAAATCTTTTAAGTCAAAATTCAGATTTTGGAATGTTGGTGAGTGAAACCGAAGCAGAGGGACAGACTCTGAGCTGTAGCCGAGCCAGAGTAGCGCACTTTTTAATTTATTAACTTGATCGGTTTTCAGGCAAATAAAACGCTGATACAGATAATCCGCAAACTGCCAAAAAACAGCCCAATAATCGGCCAGGGCCAACTATCCCTAGTTACCGGGATCGAAACGGTAACTCGGTAACGGGTTCGATCCCCAATATGCCAAAAGTGATGTTGAACAGGGCAGTGTCCAGGTGTGATGTGTGTGTAACTGACTGAATGTGAACAGTGTGTTTACTGCTAAAAAAAAACAAAAAAACACCTACTTAATGCTTAAGCAATCAGCACCCATCCAGATTTTTAAATTATCAGGATAAAACATGTTGTGGCCTAAGTCAACCAGATAAACCTCCCGTGTGTGCCTCCAGCATTGGTCTTCAATTATTACCTTCACAGAAACATGTTTTTGTGTAGCTCAGTAGCTGCGTGCCCATTTGTCATCGGTTCCTCTGCTTTGTGCCCCTGCAGCTGCCTTCCTGACTCAGACAGTATGTTTGGACGACACAACAGTCAAGTTTGAAATCTGGGACACAGCTGGTCAGGAGCGCTACCACAGTCTGGCTCCAATGTACTACAGAGGTGCCCAGGCAGCCATTGTGGTGTATGATATAACAAATGAGGTGAGTCCGGTGCCAGGGTTTCTGTCGTGTTGTTGCTGTTACCAGCGCTGCTTTCACTAACCTATCAATCTTAAATTTTCTTATTAGCGGTCAAGCCAAAAAAACAACTTTATTTTGGTATCTTGACATGTTGAGAGATGAGTCCTCACTCAACAACACAATGTATTGTAGACAATGTAGATAAACCTAATACCTACATCGGCCACTTGGATCCAAAGAGGTTACACATGACCCATTAAAAAATATATATTTATATATACATAAATCTTGGCGCACAGATGTGTGTGTGTGTGTGTATATATATATATATATATATATATATATATATATATATATATATATATATATATATATATATATATATATATATATATATATATATATATATATATGTGTATATATGTATATATATATATATATATATATATATATATATATATATATATATATATATATATATATATATATATATATATATATATATATATATATATATATATATATATATATATATATATATGTATATATATATATATATATATATATATATATATATATATATATATATATATATATATATATATATATATATATATATACACACACACACACACACACACACACAGCATGTGCTGATAGATTTGATTACAAAGAACATGTTGGAATCACTGACCTCCACATAGTCTATATATTGAACAATGAGTGTCCACTTCTTTTAGTTTTAGAAATGTTGATTGCATCTAAAAAAAAAAAAAAAAAAAACAGCCTTAACATCGAAAAAACAGCTGCTGCCACTAAGGCAGCATCCAATGTAATATTATGATTATATTCTATTTGTAAATTGTACTTGAAAGATAGTCACAAAAATAGGACGAGGGGCGTTTTATGTCACAGTTACTGTCGGTGACAAAGCCAGCGGCAATTTTGTTCTTTGTGGCGCACAGACATTTGGAAAGTATCTTCTGAGGTCTTACACAAAGAGCCCCTTCTCTTCAGATCTTAGAGGACAGGCATGGGGCCCACATTTTTATTTTTCCGTCTTGCGTGCATTGCATATCTTCTGCATAGCAGTATAGAATAATCCAGCCTTCCATGCTGCATAAAATGCTGCTTTTACTGTACCTAAGGAACATTTTCATTTGTTTCATATTTCATCAAAAGCATCTTTTTAATGTGTCTATTTGAGGGGGCTTGATCAAAACATTAACAAAAGCATAGCCAGACCTTATAGGAAAGCTCCTGTTGTCCCCATCTTTCCATCACATCTATTGTTATTTTCACTAACTGAGTCACAACCCCACCCCTCCCTGTTTTGTTTGCCAGGAGTCATTTGTACGGGCAAAGAACTGGGTTAAGGAGCTTCAGAGACAAGCCAGTCCAAATATTGTAATAGCTCTGGCTGGGAACAAGGCTGATCTCGCAAACAAGAGAGCTCTGGACTTCCAGGTTTGTGTTCTTCAAATCCTTATCAATTAATCTTGTAAACAGTATGAGAAAAATCATTACAAATATGTCTATTGAAGCCAACATAAAAGAATCCGACTGATTATTATTTATGAAACACGTGACAGATTAACACAAGCTCTGTCTGATTGGTCCCAACCTGTCTACTACTTTGGACATGCCTACTTTGCTTCCTCCACATTTAGTTTTTTTCCTCATGCAAACTGTGAGGTCATTTTAATGAATGATTTCCTGATGTTGGTTTCCCTTTCACAGGATGCACAGTCATACGCAGATGATAACAGCTTGCTTTTTATGGAAACCTCAGCAAAGACCTCTATGAACGTGAATGAGATATTCATGGCCATTGGTAAGTGACTCTTAAATCTTTAACTCCCTAATCTTATCTATATGAAGACTTAAAACAATTATGACATTAAATAAATCTAGCAGGACTTTTTACCACTCGCCCTGCTGTTACAGCCCTAATATACCAATCAGCTGACCAGCTGGTGACAGACAGTGGTGCATTCAGGCTGTTCTCTTCAACCCATAAAGTTGGGAAATATTTGTCCACGTATTTGCGTTCATGCGAGTACTGTTACTGATAAAGTGGACCAATAAAAAAAGCCACTGTAGGATATAGATAATGGAGGCCAGGTTAAAACTGAAATAAAATGTTGCAGCCTCTAATGTTCACTTAAGTAAACTGGAACCACTCTTTTTGGAAACCTCCTGGTGGTTGTTGTTGAAGTAATGGTGCATTTGGTCAGACCTGGGTCACAGTGAGGTGAGACTAGCTCATTCAGAGAAGAGATTCTATGGGCTTAGCCGCCCGGGCCTTGTCTGAAGGACACTGTGGCGTTAAATAATGCAGCCCCTAAACTGGTATGCAGGATCTGAAAGCTGTTGCTCCATTAGCATTTGAAGAACACCGTTTTGTAGCCTAAAGCGATCAGCTGCTGCCGGAAATTCTGCCAGATGTCCCTAATTTTCGGCCGGATATCAGTTTCCTTACGCTTTCTTTGTGTTGTAATTTTAAACTCTGTTCCATTTCTGAGGACTATGGTTAACTGCTCCTCAGATCTCTGCAGGGTAAATCCAGACAGCTAGCTAGACTATCTGTCCAATCTGAGTTTTTTTGTTTCACGACTAAAACAACTTTTGAACGTACACACGTTCCGCCAAAACAAGTTCCTTCCCGACGCTATTTTGTAGAGGCACCGTCGTTGTGTCCGGCGTGTTTAGCGCCGCCCAAAACGATTGTGATTGGTTTAAAGAAATGCCATTAAACCAGAGCACGGAATGCTGTGTGGACTAGCCAGACCCTCCTCCGCAGCGCTGTGGAGGAAGGTCTGGCAGTGCGAGACTAGTAATCTACTAACTCTTAACAAAGAGGATTTAGTATGAAGCTACTCTTAAGAATTAATGTTAATGGTTATCTGATTATCTATGGTGATGTCATCACTGATCTTATTGCTATGTCATTGCAGCAAAGAAGCTACCCAAGAATGAGCCTCAAGCGGCCGGAGCCAGCAGTGGGCGGAACCGGGGAGTGGACCTGACGGAGACTGCTCAGCCCACCAGCCGTTCCTGCTGCAGTAACTAACCCGGCGCTTCCTGCTCATCCTTCCCACACGCACCCCCCCCCCCCCATCGCCCCTCCCAACTGAACATCTGGACATCGGGCTCCTTGGCTTCCTGACGTCAGACCTGACCGTCAACCTCACTCCCCTGGAATAGCTAAAAGACTCTGTATAGCTGCATTTCTAATACCTATTTTTTTTTTGTTGATGTTCTTTTGTTTCTTTTTTTTTTTTTTTTTTTTTTTTTTTTTTTTTTACTTTTTTTAAGAAGTGTATATCAGTATAATGGATGCATGTATCACTACAACGCCTACAACACATTTTTATCTCTTATTCAGTTCGAAGACTAACCCCAATTAAGAAAGATGAGCATGCGAGAAACCTGTGAACGTGTGATTGCGTTGTGTGTGAATATCCAAGTGCGAGTTGCTGATGAGAAGGTGTAGCCTCATTTGTCACTTCACAGGGTCGACTGGATGCGAATGGTGTTACTTGTAATATTCTTTGTGTGTGGGTTAAGTTATGCTCACAATCAGAAGAAAACCAAATTGTTCCCATCTTGAGACGCCTGGCTTTGCAAGACTGTCTGTTGTGAGGCATCAATGTATTTAGACAGTGCCAGGAAAAGGACTGATGTGCAAACCAAGAATCCCTCCCTTCCACACATCTGTTACATAAGAAGACATCTTCATCCAAGGCTCCTAACGGAAAGTGCGGAAAATAAATTTGGTACTGTCCAGTTTTTAAATAATTGGAAAATGCACACAAAAAAAGGCTTTGAGTATTGAGAAGAAAAACCGCCTTGATACACATCTGGCTTCCTGTTATGCACAACCATCTGTAGAGCAATATGGACTTGTCACATTGCAATACACCATATTGAACAACAAAGTCTTCTTGGTATGGAAAACATGTTTGTTTTTAAAAGTGTGGGAACATCAGGAACTAACACCTTGAGCTCAACATGAGGCCCGTATGACAGGATTTTTATTTTTATTTTGGCTTTGCTATTTAACAAATGCTTTCAAATCCATCACAGAATTTACATTTTGACACCGATATGTTTTCACATGAAAAAGAAAATCAACAGGGAACTTAAAGACTGTTGAACATCCTGCTTTTTGAGTTGCAAAGACTTGAACATATGACTAGTTCTATGTTAAACTCTTGTCTTTGTTAATCCGCTCTGGCCAGTAGTAAACCTGCATCAATTTGGGTGATCTCAGTCAAAGGGTTTAGAATAGAGTACAGACAGCACACAAACAGAAAATTGGTCTACTACCTATTGTCACAAGTATGTGGAAAAACAAATATACTCTAATGTTGTTATAGGGTGCAATGTTGTCTTCTTCCTCCTTTAGCACAGCTTGCAGAGCTCCTGAGCGCACCAGGAAATGATCTAGGGATTCTGAACAATTGTACAGTTCAATATAGGTCTGTTTTTTTTTTTTTTTCTTCATCCTAGACCTTGTCACAAACTGGTCAAATGTTAAGCAGTGGTGGTCTTTTTAGGTAAATGTAGTGTTATTAACAAAATCCCTCTCTCTTGTTACTTTTCTCCGAAAAGGTCCATGGTCATGTTTGAAAGGAACCTTTATTGCATTGCACAGTGTTGATCATGTTTTAATTAATGACTGCCCTTCGATTTTATATGACGGACTGTATTGGACATGCTAACCTACAGCTATAAGCAGGTAGCATAATTAACCTTACTGGTGGTCTCTCATACAGCTCAATGAATTTTAATGATGTGAAACAGCATTACTAGTGATGGGCTGATCAGTTTTGAGTGTCTGAATACAACTTAATAAATTCAATAAAGAGGTCTCTTCTACGCCTTTTTTGCTCTGAATGTGTCAGTGGCGTCACATGTAAGTGAAAAAATATGATACAAGAATGTGTCTACATTGAAACCGAATGTATTGTTTCTCATTGAAAGTCCAAACCCTTGGGACGTATGGCGCCAACTGAGATGTTTTCCATTGATTACGAAAAAACTGTGGCCACAAAATCTGTACAGATCCGATCTTTAAGTTTTTGATAGTCCTCAGGAGGATTGTGAGGCTTTCTGACCAGAGCTGCAGTGATTAATAGACGATTAACAAGACTAAACGTCTACAGCTGCGCTAGGTGCTCTGTGAGCTTACATGCTCACAGTAACAATGCTAACATGCATGAGGGTTTAGCAGGTTGTTTGACCATGTCCATCTTAGTTTATCAAGTTCACATGCTACAATTGCCAGTTAGCACAAATTTAAGCTGAGGCTAATGGGAATGTCATTAGTTTTGCAGGTATTTCTCATAAACAAATTACAATTTTGATAAGATGGTGGTGCTAAATGAAGTTTTTGGAACACAAATGTGTGTACAAAATTTTATTATAGTTCATCCAATAGTCGGGACATTTCGCTCAAAACCAAAAATGTCGACCTCGTGGTGGCCAGCGAGCGAAAAGTCAAAGGATCACCAAAATCGGTAGGCTTCATCTTCCAGATTCCAATTTTTCAAATGCTATATCTTTGTGCATTTCTCTTTCATATGATTGTAAATTGAATATATTGTGGACTCTTGGTTGGAACAAAACAAGCTATTTAAAGACAACTTGAGAATCCCCCTTTAGTCCATGACATGGCTCAAGCTTGAAAATACTGCATCCTACAATTCCCATAATGCAACTTGACGGCAACTTTTTATTAGATAGATAGTTTTATTTTATCATTCCAAAGGAAATTTGTCTTGGACATACAAACAATATCTGCTGTTTAAAGAATTTAACACAACGTAGTGCGTACATACATACACACCTACATCACTCCGCATTGACATGCTAATGTTTCATGCAGAGACTGCCACTAGCCAACAAAGTTGCACACTGTCCGTTGTACAACACATCATAATAGTCGTCATAATATGTGCAGTAATGGTATAGTAATGGTGAGCAGCCTTATCAACATAAAAATCTGATAAAAGTAAAAATGTACATGTGTGTTTAAGATAAAAGCAACATTTCAGGGATTAGGCTGGTTTGCCATTCAGGTCTTTGATGGACAGGGGGACAAATGAGTTTTTAAAGTGGTTGAGTATGCACCATTCTACGCCCATGTCTTCCAAACACCAACTCTACACCCCCCAGTTTTTACAGGTTGAGTAAGAGCTCGTCATGATGTTAAAACTAATAATGGAAATAACCGTTAGCTGCAACCCTACTTCTAACCACATTTTTCACTTTCTAGGTTGAACGCAGTTGTCAGTTCCTTCCAGGTCTGATGTTTCTCGTGTATTTCCACTATCTGCCTCCTCTCTTATCTTTTGGCTGTGTTCCATCCTGACAATTCACACACTCCACTCCACATCCTCAAAGTAGACCTCATTTGATGAGTCCCCTCAACTCTGGACCAGCCGGATCCCATGTTTGGCCAAGACTGTGTACAAATGACCTCCTGTTCCTGCCAATTATAGTCCTTAACCACTTCATCAACAGCCTCTTCATTCAACACTGCCAGGGGTGGACTGGGACAAAAAATTCAGCCCTGGCAAATTCCAGCCCTTACCGGCCCCAATTTCATTATCCACTTTATAAAAGTAAAAAGCAGCACGAGGCGCACTTACAGGCTTTCATAATTAAATAATACACACACTGGAGCAACCTTCAAATAAACTACCATTTCTTTCTTTTTTCCAGCGGCCCAAATCGGCCCAAGAGTGCATCGGCCTTTCTGATTCGCCAGGACTGCCAGATTGCCAGATTGCCAGTCTGCCTATGAACACTGCCCACACACCAATGGAGGCAAGAGTCATTAGATAGAAAGAGGATCCCGGCTCAGTGATCAATAATCGATTAAAGTGGTCTCCCTCTCATGGTAGCCTGGATGATGTCCCAGAAAGTGCTGCGTAAAGGGTTGGTTCACCAAAATTACAAAACATTTTCTGACTTATCTCTAGTGGTATCTTGTAATGGATAACCCAGGGTTTGAGATGTTGACATTTGATGGAGAATAAGATTTTGTTTGTGGTGCTAACAGCATTAAAAATGCATTCTAAAGAATTAAACAAGAACATCTCTTTCAACAAACAGTGCAAGTGTTACTTAAAAAAACACACAAGCTGTTCAAAGAAGTTTCTGTATAATTCAATTTTAATCCTGTGAGCCCCATGAAGAAAACTCAATTTAAATCGATTGAATTGTTGTGGCAACATAAATCTTGACCTGGAAAATCAAAACTTCGGGGGCTTTCGATCATATCACATCTTCATCAGCAGATGGAAAGTGCTCCGAAAAGATGGAATTAAATTCCATGAGAATCCACAGAAAAGCGACTAAACATAACATACATACAAACAAACATAACATAACAATTACAGACATTGTTCAACAAGTTATGTGGTACTGTTTTCCCACAATGTGCCCTTTTCCATGTTGACAACCACCACTAACCACAGAGATGCACAAGGAAACTTTTGCACAAGTCGGGATGACATTTTGCTTTCATCACAGTGGAGCTTTGTGTTGCCAGAAAAGATTTAAAAAAAAAAAAGTTGGACCCTATGAGTCATTATGTCGCATGCTGCTTCGCTGGAAGAGCCGCCCTTCTACTTTGCCCAGTGAGTTAAATCACAACCCTTTGATGAAAAGTTCAAACATAAAATGAATACTGACCACAGTGGGAGATTCTAACCCCTGATCTTTCCCACTGTCAATAAAGCAGACCGACAGATTCTGGAAATTTAATTTTTTGCCCAGTAAAAGAATGTTGTTCATGCTAAGACAGGCAGTAGCAAAGGCCTCTCCCACTATGACTAAATTGTCACTGAGAATTTATTGGGTATCTGTCCTCCCTGAAAGAGCCATTTAAAGTGGGACAGAAAGTATCTCTGGCGTTTTTTCAACTACATGGAAGGTTTGAAGAGCTACTCCAAAAGTCATAGCAGCAGTTTGCTTGATGCTATCAGGGCTGAGCTTTGCACCTATCTAAGACCCAAAAGAAACTTGTCCCATGCTTTGGTTTTATGGCCCACAACCTAACTGTTTTGGTTCAACCTCACCGCTCCCATCAACCTTTTTCCAGCTGTAACAGGCAGCCTTTTTGCAGAGAAAGCTTTTATAACCTGACTGTACTCTATATGTCCAGCATCAAATGGCAGAGACACAATCAGCATCCCACTGGTGAACATATGGAGCAGTCAGCAACTGACTGAGTCAGAACGATCAAACCAAAGCTAAAAGAGAGTGACTATTGTGTGCCCAGTGGCCAGAAACACGGCAACAAATTAATGCTTAAGTAGCGCCCTAACTGTTTAACACGTTATATAAACTTAGAAGGTGGTAAAATGTAACATTGTGTTTAGAGCTTTTTTTTCACTGCCAACAGTGGCCAACATTTCTTTATTCTACATGGAATAGCAGGTTACTGCACTTGTACGCCAAATCTATTGTCTGCCATGATTGTCTCTCACCTCCAGGACTGAGCTGTTGAGGCGTCAGTATTCTCAAAAACAAACTACAGTTCATATTGTGCGCTGTCAACCACATCTGAAGGCAAATATGTTCTGAACGGTCACACTGTGCAGTAAAAAGCTGCCATGGTGATGGCCGAGACGTGATCACTGTTCAAATGGGGATGAAGACGCACACTTTCACATTATTTTATTTCTCAGACTGGACTCTCTCTGTGGTCGATACTGATGGCACTCAGTCTGTCGTAACTGAAATTGATGGTGGTTGTTTCACTTCCAAATCTGGCCCTCCACACTCGTTGGCAGAGCTGCTTAAGGTGGAAGTGCAAAACACTGCTTCTTAAAAATGTGACAGACACTGAAGATAAAACTCACTTTGTATATGAACTTTTCAGCGTGTCAACACTGTTGTTTCAATGCCAAACACTGAATTACTGGTCTCACTTTCTCTTTAGTAGATTTCAATAATTTTGGCATTTAGTCTTCCCGAATGGAAATCCAGAGTAAAACAGCATGACCATTAATCACTGCTATAAACCCTTCAGATACATATTTCAGACCAGATCTCTTTTGCAAGTGGATCAGCTCCAGTTTAGAATTGAGAGACAAATGTCAAAGGAAAAGCATGTTCAGAGAGCGAAACTCTTCACAAGATCCCTGTATCTGGGCCGTCAATCATAAACACAAAATTGTGTTATGTGGCAAAAGGAAAAGTCTTAAAATCAAGTTGGTGTTTGCTTCCCAAGTTAATGTTAGCATGTCCATCCAATGTAAATTTGGGTTAGCTGTGATAGGAATTCCCAAATTAAGTAATTTTAATAGATTTCTTTAACGGTTTCTTGCACAACTATAATGCTAAAGTGTATTCAACACATCATTCATCCATTTAAATGTATCCGGTTTTGTTAATTTCACGAAGTTTACTTCTTCATAGGCTCTAATAGGCATTTTTTAAATGGAAGACATTTTGCCATTTCACAGTGGGAAAAGCACAGGTGAACATAAATAATTGCTGAATTGTATTTAGATGCTTCAGTTTCAGGGTCCTGGTATTGTGCATGCTGATTCACTTTCACACTTTCATGGTTTACAGGGACACGGGAGTAGAGTCATCATTAATGTTATCAGAAGCACCTGTGCTGTGAAAAAAAACACACCTGGGACAATCAATTAAGAGACAGAGAAAGTTTGCTTCTGGCCTACCTAAACACTCCTCCAGGCAGATGCATTTAAGTATAATTCTGATGATAGGCAAGTTGTCATTGACAAGACACTGTTTGGGCAGATTTCTTCCTGCATGTTCTGACTTGATTAATTTAGCCTGCTTTGGTGCCAAATGATCACATTATGTGACAGACTCCACCCATGAGGCTTTTAAATCAGGCCAGATATATACTCCCAAAATATATAATGAAATAACATTTCCAATTGCACTTCAAACCATGTATGCTTAACTCCTCACAACTGGCTTTTATAAACCTTCAATACTTGTAACTGCATTTCACTCAGGTTGCCATGTGGGTGCAGCAGTGCACTGTAACTATAGGCTGCACTATTCCCATCAGTGCAACCAACTCTGGAAAAAAAAACATGTCTGTTTGCAAAAATAGCAAGAAAATACCAGAAAATAACATCCCTCATTTACCCTCTTACAAAAGTGATGCATTTGCACTTAAAATGTTGACCTGCTAGATTGATATCCACTTTTCACAGCACATCAGTTTCATCACCAGCTGCATTTAATGTCAAATCTGAGCGAACTGCAAGAGGGATGATGCAGCATTAGAGAGATAGAGAAACCTGCAAGAGAATTGTGTAACATTGTGTAACACTAGTGTAGTTCCATAGAAACAAAATGAATTCAGTTACAAAGAAATCTATCAAAGAGCATGTTTATATTTGGATAATTTGCAATATGCATAGTCCTAGCCCTATAGACCTTTTTCACAGAGCCATTGTTAAGGTTATCAATTTCAGCTGTGCTTTTCCTACTATGACAAGTCAAAATGTCTGCTGTGAAAAAGGTCCATAGATGACCTGAATGCACATGCATTTCCTGCACTCAACAAAGCAATACTATTATGAATTGACAGAAAAAAAGGAAAAATGTGGAGAGAAGCTTGTCCACTTGATACCAAGTCCCCGGGAAATCTGTTATCAAATGAGTTGTTGGCTATGTTTACATATAATGTTGCTTTCATCTAGTTTTGCAACGTTGGTTCTAAGTGATCATTGCTGTGGTGTGTTTACACTGTACTTATCACATATCACTTATTCCAAACACAGTGCTGTCGGTGCTGCCAGAAATATAAAATGCTTGTGTACTGTAGGATCTTTGCTTTGTGTTTAGAAATCTAAAAGCTGTTGTTAACTGTCTGAGACAACATTGCCTTGGTACCAATTATCATATAGTATAGCAAAGCAGAAATGTGAAAATGTAGTGAAATTATTTCTAATTTAGGTTGACAACAAACTTTTCCACTGTCACTTAACAGCAGACAGGTAAGGTCAAAGTGCTGTTTGGCTGCCTGCATTTGATATGTCGCGGCCAAACACAAGGTTAGACCTCCCGAAAGTCACGGCTGTTTCCAGCTGTGATCTCCATAGCCGGCGGCATGCGTCACCTGTCCTGGCTGTCACCGGTAACCCTGGGACGTCGCTATGGTGACAGCCTCATTACAGTGATGACTTGGCCAGCTGAAAACGTGATCGTGATGTTATGATGTGCAGTGTTCCAGTGATGACCGGGGGGGGAGGGAGGGAGGGGGACACTTCTGCAAACTTTTAACTCGTGAGCTACAGGCTTTGAGATATTTCATCCACGTACGTCCTGCAGGCTGAAGAAGGGGCCGAGGGAGCAGTTTCCACAGCGACAAACCACAGCAGCCCTGACTCATAAGCTCCTGTGGTTTATCGCTGTGTGGCTGATGCTTATCTAATCCACCCAGACTCTCCGGTGGCTCACACCTTGACAGCAAACAGGTCATAAGGTGTTATGAGCATAGCTAGAAAAATAACATTTTAAAACAAGGCTTTGTTATTGTAGCTACTTGGAAGTATTGTCCTTTGATAGGGGAGGCCGGGGCATTTTTCTTCGTAACTCACAGACTACTTAAAATACATTAGTCATCTTTTGATATAAGAAACATATATGTGTGCACAAATTAAAAAATGATACAACTGCCTCAGGTCTCCTCTATTTGATTCCTTGATTAGTAGCTACAAAGACAGCAATACCCAGGACCCCCACTGAGTCTTATCCTGCCCCATGTTTCGTTAACATCAATTTTCCCCATCTGACTCAATGGGTTACATTAACACGCTATTTTTTTAATTATTTCATTATTATTTTAAAACATAAATATTTTACATATTTCTTATTGTAAGAACTAGTGTAAGAAGTGAACATTTTTCTATTTTTTTTTATTTATGATTCTTGTCTTTTGCAGTACTTGTTTGTTTTTCTCTCTCCCACTGTATGTTTATGTGAAAATCTGAATCTGCAGGTCTAAACTGTTGCTGCCATTGTTTCCATTCCTGTGGGTGGTGCCGGTTGTCAGGTGAAACAACTGAAAAGCTCCCCTTTGCCGCCGGCTAAATGTGAATGAGTAAGTTTGTGATTGATCAGTCACTAGTCTGACAGTCTAGATAGTCTAGATTTGAAGTGCATAGGAACATTTTTACCAGAATGAATTATACTCATCCAATTTCATCTATCCCATGGGACATTTCTACTTATATTCAGTTCAGACTGCTAACACTACACTGCTAACAATATGAGCCTTCTGAATACACCGTGACCTTGATGACTGAGAATTTTCCCAGATAATATAATTTTTATTTGTTAGGGACTATTTTTAGTGGTGGATTGAAACATATTTAGTGCTCTAGTGAATATTTTTCCGGCAGTAGGATGGTGTATATGTGGGATTGAGTCAAAATAAACTACCATTACTTTAGAATATCTACCTTACGTAAATAGGACACTCTTATCCAAAGCACCACGAGTATGATAAATGAGCATACAGCATCGGGAGCCCCAGAGGGAATAAAATCCTGAACTCTGAAAGCTTTAGCGCAGCTCTGTACCAACTGAACTGACTGAAATAAGCTCAATAAGCCTGAGCACAAGATAAAATCACTCTCTTAGCTGAGCTTTCACTCTGAAGGGCTTCAGGAAGGTTATATTAAGAGATTGTGATCTTCTAGCCACCACCACCTTGCATAGTACCAGTGATGCAGTATCACCAACTCTTTTACAGATACTTTCCCTCCATATGGCCCAAATTAAATGTGTTAATGTATTTTACCGAGATTCTTATTTAGTTCCTTGAAGTGAAATGGAGCAGTGTAAGTATTTACACCATCATACAGGCTGATATATGAGCCAGTCATTGTCATGGAAGATCTCCTTTAACTAGTTCCCTGCCCTTGAAATTTATAGCACCTTTCAAAAGTGTTCACACGCGACTGCTCATGGCCGGACGCTCAGACACAATCGCTGTGTGTTTATAGCTCTGTGCTATTCATCAAGGTCAAAATGTCCGTCTCACTTGACTGACATCTGTTTGAGCCAATAATTAATGGCTCAATAATTGATGTGCCCGTCATATGGGCAAAGAGATTACAGAGAGGTTAGGTCAGTCTGTTACGCATGCTAATGAGAGGTCACCAAACAACCTCTGAAGTATTGGATGCTGTATTGGCTGAGGCGTCCAGGAAGTGATGAACATTTCACTATGAATCATAATAATAATAATAATAATAATAATAATAATAATAATAATAATGTAAACTTTATTAATCCTGCAAGGGGAAATTACAATGTTTTCACTCTGTTGTTATTACACACAGGCCTGAATATACATACACTAAATGGAGAGATGTCAGATTGAGGGAGCTGCCCATGCAATGGGGGTTCGGTGCCTTGCTCAAGAGCACCTTGAGGTGAACTGGCACCTACTCCAGCTAGCAGTCCACCACCATACTTTACTACTCCACCACTGTACACTCTTTTTAGCTGTTTTCATGACAGGACTGGCTGACAGTTTTCTAAGACTAAGGCCTAGTCCACACGTTTTTTTTTTAAACGTAGCTTTTTCTATGCATTTTGGCCTTTCGTCTACACAAAAACAGCATTTTAGGTCACTCTAAACGGAGCTTTTGAAAAACTCTGGCCAGAAGACTTTTAGAACCACCGTTTATGTATTGTTGTGTGACAGGGAAAACAGAGTTTTGGGCTTGTGTGTGCGCCATTATCTCCTTTGTCAGGTGTAAAAAATTAGGCGACATTTCTTGCAATGGAGGACGTTGCCAAAATAGTACTGGTAATTGGCTTGATAGAAGGACTTTTTTGGTGGTGGTTTTGTTCCGGGAGTGCTTCAGAAGTTAACTAACGCTTAGAGTTGTCCACTTGTGATCGGATTTTAAAACCAGGTGAAAACAGCCTTTTTAGGAGGTGGTAGTAGGCACATTTTGTTACTTTAGAGTCAGGTTAGCTGTTTCCCTCTGCTTCCATTCTTTGCGCTAAGCTAAGCTATCCTAACTGGCTGCTTACATTTAATGGACAGACATGAGAGTGGGTCTTCTCATGTTAAAGTGAATAACCTATTTTCAAAACAGTTGAACTTGACTGTCTTGTTTTGGGACTTGACTTGAAGACTTGAGGACCTACCACCATTTAGTTTTTTTGTGTTATTTAAAATATTTATAAAATATCTGGTCATGCCAAATGTAATTATTCCAGTCATTTTTTAAACAATGCAATTACCCCAGCAAACTCCACTTATGCAGTCAGACCCATCTGCTAGGGTGCTGATGGGGGGCCGAGACTGAGAGCTACATGGAAAAATATGCACCAAACAACCCACTTTGAAATGTTGCTCTTTTCATGAATGCAAAAGTTGGGTGACACCCCCTCCCAGCGTAAAAAAATGTTGGGTGACCTTCCCCTTAGCAAAGAATAAAAAGACATGACCCTCCCCTATTTTCCTCCGGTGGTCTATTCCATAAATACCGAACGGTCCCTAACTTGTGACTTTGATTGCTGTCCACTATGGTGTAGTAAGTGAAATACAAACAACATTAGAATCTAAGGAAGATGGACAGTTAAATAGCGAGAACTATTTTCTGTGTCAGCTTCTTAGTGTGCGAGTCACACTAACAGGAGAAGGCAATGCTGTCTATATGCAGGAGCACTGTGATAACACAGCTGTCAGACAAATCCTTGAAATGTTTAGGATTGCACTCCTACTGTTCATGTGCCCCTGTTCTTAGCTGAGACACAGAGTTTTCAAGAGCGAGATGCAAGCAAGCGTCTGACATTGAGACACTTCACAAGCTGTGTGTTATTAAACTCAATCACAATGAGGTAGAAATCTGTTTTTAAGTCTAGTTACCAAAAAACAAAAAAAATTGGATACAGGGAGACATGGAAAATCAATTTAGTTTAGATTAAAGGCCAATGATTACTGGGGACACTTGGGGGAAAATATTCCTGATGGATAATTTGACTCACACTTAAATGATCAGCGGCTCCATAAACAAATGAAACCTAGAAGGAAGCCCACTTTTAACTGGGAATTAGCTTTGTTTTATCAATCACCCTATTTGTAATTGAACTATTTGAATGGGTTTATTTTGTATGTTTCATCAAAATACTGGCATGAAACACAGACAGCGCAGGGATTCCAGGCAATATGTGTTTTATGATGGTGCCGACAACAAAAACAGGTCCTGCCGCTGCCACAAATTGACATTGGCTTTGCTGGCTATTTTCATCCTGGAGGAAGGACTCGCTGGCTAGCGGTAGCAGCTAACAGCTACTAACAGCTACTAACAGCTACTAACAGCTAAACAAACCAAATTTGCATGGATGCATTCACTCTCTCTTGTAAAATACACAGAACCACATCTGATCTGGTCATCATGTGACGTGATATGGCTGAAGATCAAGGTCATTTTATTTCTAGCTAATCATTATCAATTTTTTTTTTATTTTCTTCTTAAAGTGCCATTGCCAAAACAAAAGGAAAGAAAATAAATCTCTGCACTGCACCGACACTGCTACTTAATATATTTATATTAATATAACTCTATAATATATATAATTATAGTGTGGTCTAGACCTACTCTAGCTGTAAAGTGTCTTATGATTTGATACTATAAATAAAATTGAATTGAATTGAATTAACAATGACTCCAGTGCGTGTGGGTGGATGAGGATGGGTAGATTTGTTAAGGTACCTGTGTGTGTGTGTGTGTGTGTGTGTGTGTGTGTGTGTGTGTGTGTGTGTGTGTGTGTTACTCCTTTAAGTAAGTCTCCAACCTTCTGCTCTAAACCTATTTTGAGCTTCAGTGAGTCACCTGAAAAAATTGCCATAGTGTTCAGAGAGCAACCGGTGAGCAAACCTTTCAGTGACTCCTCTGCAAACCTCCCCTCTCGTTAAAGCTTTATCTTTTGTTAGTGGCTTCTAAAAGCACTCTGTAAAACACACACACACACACACACAGGACAATAAAACCAGGGCACTTTTAATGCAGATGTTCTGTCAAACTCACAAGCAGGACCATGTTTCAAAAAGATTGCTGCCCGCGAGCGAGGATTTTTGAAAACGTCCAGATAAAGTTAAAATGTCAACGCCTTAATGGACTGGAATGTTAATTGAGGCATTTGTCACAATGTTGAATCAAAGCTTTTACACGGACATGGAAATGGGCTGCCTGGACCTGCACGGTCCTGCCAGGAGTCCCGGGGGCATTGTAAGAGCAGCTCATGTCGAGTATCTGTTACAGCATCCCGCCCGTGCTGCAGCCTTTAGGGGTTTCTCTTCTTGAATGTCTATAAATGAAAAATGAAAAACAACTCAATATAACTAATGAAAAGCAACGTCTTTCTTGTTACAGTGACAGAGAGATGAATCTAACTGGAATTTGGCCAACACATGCAGGTAGCCTGCAAATAAATCACCTCCCTGTACAGTGAAATGAACAACAGAAATGAAGTGACCACGTGGAGGAGAATCTATAGCAAGATGTGATATTCTCTTCATTGATTCCAATAACAATAAATGTCTTATTTGAATCTTTCAATACAATTGCTGTCATTTTCTTTAACAAGTCACCCACTTTTGAGTCTTATGTGTAAATATCCCATTGGAAATTTAAAAGGCTATCTGTTGGCCAGTCTTTCAAAAAACAGATGTCGACACGCTCTTTAAAGTTACTGTGGACTCGTAAATTCAGTACAGGCCTCCAAAAACACTCATAAATAACTTTGTCAGACTCTATGTTGTTATTATTTTTGACAGGTTGAACAGTGCATGTTGTAATTTAGTCATGCTTTTATTCCATTGTTCTCTTTATACATCACTGTGTATAAGGAAATGTCAAATGTATCTTTTGTGATCACAGGAGCCTAAAATGTCACATAGTTATGACTCAAGATCCGTGACAACAGACCCGCGGGAAAAGAATCCTTTTTATATTTTAGGATCATAACGAGCTGTGTGCTTATAGCTTTGTCAGGACTAATGATAATGACATCCAGGTTTTTCCCATTAGTAAACTAATGAAATGAAAAAAAAAAAAATCCTTTGCACCTATTATATGTTATAATAAAGATGTTTTTTTCTCCTTCCGTTGTCTTACCAGCACCTCTCGTCTGGCACACTCCTTTTGTTAATAACTGCATCACTGCCGCTAATTCAAAAGTGAGAATTATATTATTTTTATTATTATTTCAACTTTCAGCCATGTCGTATTTGCAATTTTAGCCGGATAATCAGACTATGCCATTTCATTTCACGTCATCATTCAGACTGACACGTTCATAGCCATGTTTTGTCTGGGAGAGGTTGTGTTGTTTTACTCGAACCAACCAGATATTAATTTCAGTCGACACGCATCCAACATATTGCAGAAAACAAATATTTGTGAAGATATAGCGGAGTAATGGCGTCCTGAGCAGAGAATGAAGTCACTCTCCCTCTGTGTCTGTTATCTGTTTCATGTATTGGGGAATTGTGTGAAAGCTGTGTGGAGGTAATTCCAGCCTGCTTTTTCTTTCAGCCCCTACAAGAATAAATTGTACAAACTAACTGAATAAATCCAATATGAAAAATCCAACTGATTCAGTGTTCTGGGACCAGCCTAATATTATTTAGCATTTATATCAATATTTTAGTGGATAAAACTGTAAATCAACAGTAAAAAACAACAACAATAAAAAGGGACAATAAAACACAGTTATGAAGTGAATGAGAACACTATAAAAATGTATCAGTTTATAGCTACAGAGCTCAATGGTTTTTCCTTTTAAGGTTTTTCTTACTCTGTGAATTTGTTTCATTCAGATGATAAAAAAGTCTCTTCTTTATTATTTCCTGTTTTTGTATTGTGGCATTTTTAATGTTTTACCATATACTATACTATACTATACTATACTAAATGGCTGGCTTAAAAACACCTTATGTAGTCATCATTATTGCATTGTGTTGAAACACGCATCGGCTAAGGTTCACTTGATTTCAGAATCAGTCTGGTCATCAACTAGAGCCAAGAACAAAGATTTTCTCTTTTCTTTCTGAGTCACCTACATTCCAGTGCTCGCTTGGTTGGACATCCAGCTGTTCACAGCATTTTCACCGCTGACGGGGAAGAAGCCAGGCAGTGTTTTTCTGCTGATAGCTTTTCTGAACAGCCGATAGAGAGGCTCTGCATCCCACTTACAGATGTTTGTGATCAATGCTCCAGTGAGATTAAATGGAAGCAAGATAGTAGCCAGAGATTCTGTATTGGTTTTACAGAGCGAGCAGGATCTTCGGTGGAAAGAAGCTCCCCTCATCTGGCTGGACGGTTTTCTTGCGTCAGGGATCTCGGAGGTAGATGTGCTACAAACAAGGGATGGATGAATAAGCTTCAGGGTTCACGGAAAAGTTCACAGACTGAATTACTGAGTTTAATGTGTACCGTATGAGTTATGGTGTTGTGGTGAATTGGGGTCTTTCCAAAATGTCAGAGTTAAGGATCTCAGACCTGCTTTTGTCTGTGATGTTATTTCCTGGATGGAAAAAAAACACCACCTGGGCTTTAAGATGTCAGACATCATGGATGTATTTATGGTGTGTGCATGGGCGCATCAGTGTCTGTGATTCTTTTTGTTAATATATGGGCTGATGTGTATCTGCCATGTGTACGTATGTCTTCTATTAAAACCTCTGAACGTAGTTAGCACAATATACTGCATCTTTGTCAAATTTACTATGATAGAAAGAGGGTAATAGCTGCAGAAAAAGGTATCATGATCATTGTTTTGTCAATCAGTTGTACATATGCTTCTTACTCTGTTTATTTTGCATGTGCTGAATGCATCAATTAGGTGCGCAATGTTAAAGACTGAACAAAGATAGAGACATCTTGCCTAAAAGAGGGGAAAAACTGACTTTTGTTCAACTTATTGTACACAAACAAAGTATATTGACGTCTGTTTACGTATGACATTGCTGACGTAGGGAATGTAGCCATTGTTGTGCCGAAAACAAATTCCAAAGACCCGGATCATTGACAGATAAGTCTGGTGATATTTAATTTTTTGTCAACAAATCCAACGAGAAGTCCAAAACCAACAATGAATTCCTCCTACTAGGTATTGTCTTGTCTTGTTGTGTATAGCCAAAGTACGATAGGGCTATATCATATTAAAAACAAAAATGAGCCCCATTGTTCCACTGGATGACGTGAACACACACATTTTAGTTTATTTTGACTAAATCCCACATACAGCTGCTGTACTGTATATACTAGAGCACCAAATGTATTAATCTACAGCTAGTCTCGCTTTGCCAGACCTTCCTCTACAGCGCTGAGGAGGAAGGTCTGGCTAGTCCACACAGCATTCCGGGATGGGAGAAAAACGTGCTCTGGTTTATTGGCATTTCTCGAAACCAATCATAATTGTCATGAAATACAAAATACAATTATCCTTTGACTGCACTGTAACTTTTGCAACTGTAAGTATTTTTTTGTCTTACTCTACTTTAGCTTGTTTTTATTTCTTTTCTCTTGGCTCTTTAATGACTGTTTTTAATTGTATTTAAATGTCCTTTTGCAATGTTTTTCATTTGCACTTTGTCTTGATGCTTTTGCATGTTTTATGTAAAGCACTTTAAATTGCTTGCTGAAATGTGCTATATAAATAAACTTGCCTTGCCTTTGATGGAAAGTGAAGTGAATGTAGTACAGATGCTGTATATAGTCATGCCTAAATGTTATGCTGTTCGGCATCCGCCGTCGCTGGAGTAAAATAACTACATGCAGGTAACAATCTGCTGCATTATTATTCCAATAGGTCATCTGTCGTTCAGTAACGCAGCAGATTTTGTTGAAATTACACAAATAGTAATAAATGTAAAATCACTTTCGGACAGGTCTGCTCTGCCTGGTCATTCTAATTAAATACAATAT
Source organism: Perca flavescens (assembly GCF_004354835.1). Classification (NCBI taxonomy): domain Eukaryota; kingdom Metazoa; phylum Chordata; class Actinopteri; order Perciformes; family Percidae; genus Perca; species Perca flavescens. The sequence continues at coordinate 10,536,434 of NC_041336.1, read as the reverse complement.
GAAACTGAATAGAATCCAGCAGGAACATTTACATCAGGATTATCGATTAGCTTCTGCTTTACGAGCACACATTGGGATACAAACAAGGAGAGTGCACATCCTTCAGAAACATATTTTGTTAGTAGTGGAAATGGAGTTATGCTAGGACTTATAATGTAATATATGTCAAATAATAATTTGAATTAATTAAAAATCTGCATGTGAATGTTGCTATAAATCCACATCTTGATACAAACACAAGGACAGTGAACATTGTCCAGTTCAAAGTAAGAGATACATATTTTATGTACTGGATGTCCATATACTCCATTTATATTTTTCTACCTGGATTAATTTGAAGTACTGCATATACTGAACTAACTTTGACACACTGAGCTGCTTTCTCCTCTCCCTTTCCATTTGTGTGCATCCCGTCCCAGAAATGCTTGTTACTAACCTAGCACTGGGGAGTTTACTCCCCGGAGTCCTTATGTTTTTATGCTTATTGTTTTTTTGTCGCCGTGGTCCTGCTGCACTCCCTGCTAAGCTCAGCGGTGCCCTGCAATGTCATGCTGTGTCCTGCTGAACCCTGCAGCTTCCTGCTACGTCCATCCATGCTCTGCTGGGCCACGCTACATCCTGTAACGCCCTGCAGCGCCCTGATATGACATGAACTACTACGACTACCATTTGAAGTCACTGTTCCATTATTAATGTGACTATTATCGCCACTGTTCATCATATCCCCAACCGGCCCCGTTAGACACCGCCTACCAAGAGCCTGGGTCTGTCCGAGGTTTCTTCCTAAAAGGGAGTTTTTCCTCGCCTCTGTTGCACTGCTTGCTCTTGGGGGAATTATTGGAATTGTTGGGGCTTTGAAAATTATTATTATTATTATTATAGAGTGTGGTCTAGACCTACTCTATCTGTAAAGTGTCTCGAGATAACTCTTTGATAAAATTTAATTGAACTACACAGGATCACGAGCATTAACAAATTAGGACTCTTTTTATTTTAAATTGTTCACCTTTTACACACTGACAGTTAATATACACAAGCCTTTGTGGTCCCTCTAGCCCGAGACATGGTCAGTAACAATGTGTGCTGGATATCAACAAGGATTGCATATGGTGGATGAGAAGCACGCACGCACACACACACACACACACACACACACACACACGACAAGCACACACACACGGACAAGCACACACTTGCACACACATGGATATGCAAGGACAGATACAAACACACACATCACGACACTTACACATACAATCTAACACAGTCTAGCCATCTAATGTAGACATCAACAGAGGAGGGGCTTAAAGTGCATACAGGAACAGAGGAGGGCCTTGCTCGCTCTTATGATCATTAACAGCCTTTTAAATTATGAGCAACATTATTCCTCCACTGAAGCAATGATCTTAGTGCCACGCTGTATCTTTACAAAAAGCTTATCCCTACCGCATTTTTTTTAGCTCAAACTGTGCCTTGCATCATGAAATAATGACACTGCATAGTACACGGGGGTTAGTCTTATACATTATTGCGGTACAATGTAGATCCAGGTCCGGGGGTTCCGGGTATGAGCAATGGGCTGCAGGATGGCACAGAAAACGTACTGTACACTGAAGCCCAGGTTTTTCAGTGGGATCAGAGAAATAAATCCATCATGAAGAAGCGCCCAGTGCTTTGCTGCAGTCCGGTTAGCTTTACAGTAAATGTGGGATAATCCATACGAGGAGAGGTGAGAAGATGTTCCCGGATGCATAGAAGGAGTGCAGATGCTGACGTGACTCCTCGGCCTGGACTGGGTGAAGCACTTGGTTTGGTCCTTGACAGGAGGCGGGGCAGAACCGCCCAGGTCAGACAGGTCAATAAGGGGCAAATAGGACTTGTGGGTGGGAGGTCCTGACAGGCCCGGGGGCCGGGCGGAGCAGTGCGGCAGGGAGGGTCTGTGTCTGGAAGAGGGCAGGGGTCGGGGCGTGGTTAGTAGCGTGGTTCGTGCGGTGTGTGAATGTGTTGCTGAGGGCTGCTGCCACTGCCGCCAGGTGAGCAGGTATGATCTGTGCGGTCAGAGGCGAACACTGGCGCTCCTTACCCAGGGACAACTTTATCTGGTGGGGGAAGACAAAATACAGTCAACAATGTAAACATATCATAAAAAAAGGCCGGGTCTAAATCATCATTGGAAATTGTGCTACAAAGCACAAACATATTTTTACCTTGGCTAGTCTAGAAATCCCTTTTTTTTTATACTTTCATAACTACAGATACCAAAACAATACTTTTTTCAATACTTTACTGTGAGAAATATAAAGAAGGCACTTTTTCATTTAACAAAAGAAGCCAAAGTGTGCAAACATTAAATGTCTTCTAAACACAAGCGGTTTTTAAAGGAACTTTGTCTAAATAACAACCAGATCAGGAACTATTTAATCAAAGAACAGGGAAATACGATTGGAAATTCAATGCAAACCTTTGGTACTTTTATATATTTGTTGCTATTGGTCGGTACCAAACCAGTACTGTGGCTCGATCCTAAGCCACAATTTTTAGTTGTAAAATGATTTGCCAGTTAATCAATTATATTTACAGAAAGTTCATCAACAAATATCTTCATAAGCACTGACGTCGTTTATTCAGGGAAAACGCGTCTAATGTGAGGATTATACCACCGTAAATTACATTTCCTGGATTTTGGGCTCAAAACGAGCAATCTGAAGACATCAGATTGGTCTCTGGGATGGACCTTTTATTTATTTTTTTCCTACTTTCTGACATTTTAGTCTGCATTTTTTCAATGCAGTGTATCTGTTTTGTTGATTTCCCAGACTGTTACAATCCTGGATCAACAGAGGCAACATGGTGGCATTACAAACATCAGATTTATTACAAGAAAAATGAATAGACGTTTTTCACAGCAGACATTTTGACTTGTCATAGTAGGAAAAGCACAGCTGAAACTGATAACCTTAACGATGGCTCAATTCCATCAAGTGTCCCAGTAAGCTATTTCAGTCAGCATGCACAATACCAGGGCCTCTCCTAAGTGGAATGCAGCCATCATTAATGGTTTTGAATACTGTGCTTTTCCTACTATGACATGTCAACATGTCTGCCGTGAAAAAGGTCTATTAACAGAAAGCACAGGTGGCTGAGGACGCTACTACTGTAGTGTAGTGTGCAGGCACAGAGAGATTGGGGGGAGGGGATCACACGGGTGCCACAAATCAGCTGCTAATGGCTGAAAGGGTTCCAGATGATCTGTGAGACACCAGAGCTCACATCAGAAACAGCAAAAGACATAGTAGACCCTTTACGTTATATTTAATTGTTCAATCGCTTAACTAAGACCTGCAATTTAGACATGTGACCTCTTTTATGTCTGACAAATGCTGCTATTTTGTGGCAGTCTGTTTCCAATGGGGATTTAGTTATTCCAAAGTCCTTAATTTTTGCACATGAAAAATTGAAGAACTGCTTTAAGAGTGAGAATGGAGTTATGTAGTTTTTATTATAAAAGAATAAGCAAGAAGAAATGAAAGAAAAAAATGATAGAAGGACAAAGAGAAAAAAAAGCGCCCAACCTCCAAAAACAGCCCAATAAGGGTGAAAAGGTCACCAAAGTTATCTGGCCTAATCTTCTGTATCAGTAATGGAAAATCGACGGTCTCACAGCACCAGGATGGTAGCCTTCGTCATGGGTTATCAATTACTGACTCAGGCATCGTAACCCTATGGGACGCATTCTTTACTCTCCGCTCATCAAAGAAGCTCCTCTCCGTTAACTCAGTCAATGATGGGTTTCAGAAAAAGTCATTTCCCCCACACTGGTAACCCCCGCACTCCGTCTCGGCAAACAGTGGGTGTGATTAATGCCGTCTTCTGAGAGCTTCTGTGAGATGGAAAGTCAGGCTCTCCTTTATCTTTCCCACATTGAATCCACAAGGCTCCTTTATGCATCCCACCAATCCTGCGTCATTTGCCACTCGACAAAACAACTTTTAACATTTGTTCTAACTTGCCTGGAGTGCAATAAGGCCGTGGGTTTGCCACATGGGCAGCTAGTACCAGAAAGTTAAACAATCACCTCCAAGTATTTAAAAGTTCTTTCAGTTCACTTCTTATTCTGTGGTTTGTCAACTTGCCTGACGTTAATTCTGCCTTGATGCAGAAGACCACACGCTGAGCAACTCCGAAGAAGTTAAAACCGACATTTACAATTACTTATAAATAGTATTCGACCCTGGTCTGCATTCCGCCTCCAGCGAGCTGGCTCAGAGGAGCCTTGATACATGCCATTTTTGTCAATAAAATATAAAGTTTTCCAATTAAATCCAGCTTTTACCTGCCATGCATCTTTAAAAAAAGCCAGGTAACAGGTGATCCGGTGATGAAAGTTGACATTTTATTGAATTAGGTGCCGTCAAGTAGATTGAATGTGATATATTAAAGCCAAATTTCTGCATGCATTTTTGTCCAACGTTCTCTCCCATGCAAACGGAGCAAGACAGAAGGCTATATTGGGGTTAAGCACAGACCTATGCTTTTTATGTGACTGCAAACAACCGAAACGGGAAGTGGCTGGAACAGGAGAATGACTATGAACGCAGTCTCAGATGTCAAACAATAACTTTTTCTTATGGGTTGATACATCTGTCTCGTAAGAGGCTATTAGAACTGAGTCACTGTGATTGTTGTGTCGACACCAGGACTTTTGTAGCTGATAAGATGACTGAGGCGTGCAGTGACTCACCGGCTGCTTGGTCTGGCCTTTCTGCGGTTTGCTGTAGGGGCTGTATTTAGGCTTGGCTGGTTTACCTGCTGCTCGGTCTTTATGACGCCGGCTGCTGATGTGCTAAAAGAAAGAAAATAAGTTTTAAATGAAGTCAGACAGTTTATAAATCACACGATATAGTTGGTTTCAGCATGTCACTCCACTGTGGTTAAAGCTGCAATGTGTAAAGGTACTTTTTCACATTAAAAGTAATAATTAATAAATGTATAAACAGGATAGAACATTTTTCTTAAGTGTCTATCTGTGACTTTATATTTATGCCTAAAACCCACATTTGAGTGTCAATTTTAGAACTAATATAGTTTGCTGTTGTTGTGGCCAGGGGTTAACGTTACCAAGGCGAGCCAGGAAAGTCAAAGCTGATTTTTTTTGAGGAAGGAAGTAATGGTTCTTTCTGCCTCCATTGCTTCCAATTTAAACACAACGGGCGTCAAGCAGAAAGATGCTGGCTGCTGCACTCATGAACATGCACTGCCATTTGCCCAGTTTATGACGGCTGAACTTCTTTTAAATAGCCACGGCTCGCTGTGTAACCCTGGCAACCATAGAAACCACACAGAGGAAAACAATTGACATTTTACATTTCCTCACCAGCAGTGAGCGAACAGAGCGATCAGAAAAAACGGTCTTGTAGTAACATCAGCTTCCAAGTTTGAGTATCTAGGCTGAGTCGATAAACAATGTTTACGATATTGGTGAGCTAGATGGCTACATTCATCATATTATATTGCTACTTTTCCTTTAGTTAAAAGATACAACCCACTCTTTTTTGCTACATTATGAAATTAGATTTGGTGTAATGGATGTAATATTGGATACCAAATACTAGCAAGTAAAGTCCAGTGATTAAGGTTGATTATTGTATATTGGGCGTACAATATATACTTTTTTACCATCATAGAAATATAATACAAACAAAAATAATTTTTCTACAGGAGTGCCCTCTGTATTTTCTCTCTACACAGAACCTGTCGTGTACAGTTTGTTTGAATGTTTGAAGGATTGAATGTAGCCACGGCGGCGGAGGAGTTGCTCCATGCTGTCACCCATTCAAAATACAGAGGTTGGACAACACAGCCAAAACATTCTTACTCCCGAGTCTCCTTTAGCGTCATATTTAGAGACGCTTGGTCGGCTCTCTTGGCGTCACTTTTTTACGCTCTGGATCAGAACTATTGACGTTACTATTTGACGCTGTGGATCAGAACTATTGGCATCACTTTTTGACTCTCTGGGTCGGGACGTACGTTTAACTGACATGCGGCACAAGAACGGGACAGTTAGTGTCACGTTCCTTCGGGTCACCAGGACCCAAAGGACAAAACAAGGGTTATGTACTTCCGTTTACTTTGTTGAGAATTGCTCTCTAAACCCTGTTTCTTGTAAAGTAAGTAAGTAAAGTATATTTCTAGAGCACATTTAAACACAGTTTAAGCTGACCAAAATGCTGTAAAAACGAGCACTAAGGTGCTGTATTAACCCTTGTTTTGTCGGATAGTATCGAACCGATAGTTTGTCGGACAAATTAGCTCTTCAATGGGAAGGTTTGACCAGTTTCATGGCAATCTGCTGAACTACTGGTTTAGATACTGCACCTTTCTCTGGTTATATCATATAAAAACTGTGAAAATGAAAATCATCAGTATCTTTTTTTTTTTGCTGTGATGCTTTCCAGATGCCTGTTACCTCAGCCTCAAGCTGGATGCCATTTCAGATATAGATAGCTTATCATGCGTTAAGGTGGGAACCTGACCAACAGAGAAGGAGGACAGGACTAGAAATACACCTCCTGCCTCAAAGCGTAAAGTATTAAATCTTTAAAGGTTTTATTGCGACTGGAGCCACCCATGGTGAAAACGACTGTAGTAATGGCTCTGCAAAGTACAGTGCAGAAAGCATTTACTAAATGACACGTTATGCTCTCATGTTAAATAAAGTTTCTGACAACCAGTGAATCTGAATAAACAAGTGAAAAATAATATGGAATGACATACACAGAAATCCCCTGTAACCTCAAGCCAATAAATAATTCAGTGTGAGTACACGTTGACAACAGAAGGCAGATTTCTGGCTATGTCTAATATTTCACAAGTGCATGCATTGGATTTAACAATCCCACTTTTCCTCTGGTTTTCAGCTGTAACTGAAATGTGTCATGGTGGATTCTTTTCACAGAGAATCACTGCTGTTTTAGAAGTACTCCGTAAAAGGCCCTGCATGAAAAATTCATACAAAGCCTGTCAGAAAAAGCCAGTTTTCAGTGAAAAATCTCAAGGTTAGCTGGGACAAAACCGAGTAAGTATTGTAAGATGGAATCCACCCCCCCAGTGACAGAATGATCACCAGCTACAAGAAAAAAGGAATTGTGGGGCGCCCCAAAGCAACAACCAAGATACACATTCCTAGGATGAGTTTTCAGCCAAGCCACACTGAGGAAAATATCACAAAGAGATCAGATTTGCGTCAGCTTTCTGACCTGATTTCCTTAACATCATGTAATATAGCAACCTTTTTCCTTATTTGAGGAGATGGATTAGGAGAAACTCGATTAGTTTTACTCCTGCTGGAGAAACTTAATTTCTTGGCCAGATTTTTGCAAGAGATTTCAGGCAGGGAAAGCTTTGCTGTGACAGCAGCGCAGCTGGATGAAAGGAAAGATCATTACTAGCAGCGGTGCATCTTTGTATTCAAAGAATAATCTTAAATCCAACCAAAATGGAAATCTGACACTGAAGTAAATGAGTCTAAATAAGAAGGTTTTCACAGATGAAGAGCAAAGTACTTTCAGTACATTCAGACACATGCACAAAGTAAATTGGGTGCTCGATGATACATTGAGGAAATGTTGTATGAAATCTAAGTGCATCAAAAGAAGTGAAGTGAAAATGCATTTTCCAAGTTCTTATATGTCCCTGTATTTATTGGCTTAAGCTTAGATACTTATGGTTATCTGTATGCTGTGTATCTTCTGTGCCAAATATCTTTCTAGTCTTTTTATTGTATTTTGTGTTTTTTTAAATATTAAAATTCCACTTCCTGTAAATCATTGCTCTATTCTAATGACTTTATCTTGAACTCCAGGGTGTTAATATACATGTTTTCTTTTTTGCTCATGTCACTCATAATTCCACATATCATCCAATCACAAGGACGCCTGGAGGCAACGAGTACTATCAGTCAATCACAGCACAGTAGGGCAGGACTAGGTGGAAAAACACATGAATTCTTATAACACCCTTCTTACTGGGTCTATTGGCCAGTGATGGGGTATGTATCAGAAATCTCATTGAAAAAAAAAATCTGATTTCTGTGTCCAACCCAATAATTGGATATGGGCCACATTTGTTTGTAACATGAATGTAGCCTTTAGTCGTCTACTTGCTAAGCCATGCCCATCTTTGAGTGATTTAAATCCGCCCGTGAATTCTGTTTCACTCTGAAATCCGTCTGTTTCACTGTGTCTTTAAAAGAATGGTTTGAACTTTTATGAAGGGTTATGTGCTGGACTATTTCTTGGACAGACACTGTGAAATTAGAGGTGACCGATAAGAGAGTGGTATCAATCTTCTCTCATAACTCAATGGCAATAAAGCTTCTTTGGCAAAATGTCGACTATTACTTCAATGGCAAAATGATAAAAAGTGATATTTGAACTGTCGAATAATGATAAAATTTAGTAAAATATTACCTTTGTATCTCCATAACTCAGTAAAATCCAGTACAATGCCATGACCTTGTAATTAGTAGTTTGACTATATTCCAGACCAATCTTTTCTTCACTCTTTTTTTCTGGAATTTATGTTTAAAAACTTAAAACTCGCTTTGTGTGCAGTAAAGTTTGGAAGAAGTTTACCAAGTCTTTCTCTGTCCCTCTCACCTGTTTTAGCTGCGTCTCTGAGTTGACATGCACATCACACGTCTCACAGTAAAACGTTTTGTTCTGCAGGCCCGTTGTTGACTTGGTGGTTGTAGCCAGTTTGCTTTTGACTCCCGACCGGGGGAAAGACTTGATGGAACCCACGCCGGTCCTGGCCTCGAGCATCGTCTTGTGCTTCGTACCTGCAAGTTCAAACAAGAAGCAACGCGGTCAGTAGATTAACTTCATTTGATACATGCTGCCTGAAGGGAAGGTGTTGTCCCTTTTCTGGTGTAGGAAATATGAGGGTCAGTGTGAAAGGGTCAACTTGTAAATTACCCTGAAATGTCAATGCTAAAAGTAGAGAACTCCTATGAAAAATGTCATGGTTCACACAAATCTTGCTTACTTGCATGTCACCGTGGGGCATTGTTTGCATTGAGGTTTAGCTCAGTCTTTAGTCTCGCATTGCCAGACCTTCCTCCACAGCGATGGAGAGGAGGGTATGGCTAGTCCACACAGCATTGCGGGATGGGAGAAAAACCTGCTCTGGTTTATTGGTATTTCTTTAAACCAATCACAACTGTCATGTGCGGTGCTAAGCACACGGAGCACTGGAGCACTGGAGCACTGGAGCACCGGTGCTGCTGCAAAATAGCCTCGGGAAGGAACTTGTTTTGGTGGAACGCGCATACATTCAAAGGTTGTTTTAGTCGTGCAACAGAAAACTCAGATTGGACAGATAGTCCAGCTAGCTGTCTGGATTTACCATGCAGAGGTCTGAGGAGCAGTTAACCATAGTCCCCATAAATAACATACAGAAAGCGGAAGGTAACGTACATCTGGCCAAAAGAAGGACATCCGGCGGAATTTCCGGCGGCAACGGAGCAATCCTGGAAATGGAACTTCCTGGATATAGACTAGTCTTTAAGTGACTGGACTTTCATGTGCATTCGCCATTTTTATGTCCATTTTGATTCCCTGTCAATACAGGTCACGTCAAGGTGTGCTCTTGAAGGGATAGTTCAGATTTTTTTTCATAGTGTATTACCATAGAAATAACATTTTAAAATTAAAATGTTTGTTTGTATTAGTTTCTTTGTTAGTTTTGTTAGTTCCTAACCTTTTTAAAACACCAAAGTCACACAAAAACACAAACTAACTAACAGATCAAGACAGTGGTAGACCAGCAACTCCCGTGTTCTGCGAGGTAAAATTACTGTTTTTGTTAAAGGAGTCTGTTGGCTTTGATAATAGCATAGAACGGCTTCAATTCCCCCATGTAAACTTAAACAGGGCTGTTTTATGGCAAGGTAAAGTGGTAAAAATATTCTAAATATAGCATACAATTAAACAGAATTTGTTTAGGTGGCTAAAATAAAATAAAAAGGTTTTGGTGCTGTCCCTGTCCACAGCAGTACCCTTAGCCTACATTGCTTACGTGTTGGTATTTCTGTCTGCCTCTCCAAACTACAAGCATTCTATTGTAGGTGATAGACTAACTAAGTAGCTTATACAACCCCACTTCAAAAAATCTGAACTATCCCTTTAAAACAGCAGCAGCTTTCAGCACTCACACGCATTTTAATTCAATTCTGGGTCATGATGATAAATGGTGATAAAAGGAACAGGGCAGTCACAGTGCTAAACATAATAATGACAAGAAAGGTTTTTTTTTCAACCTGTTGTACAGTGAGCTAGCTTTTCCTCAGTTCTCAAAAAAACAAACACTACAGTTTTTGGGAAACTGACATTTTAAATTAACTGGGTTTTTTTGTTGACAAAATAGCCCCTCGCCCCCCCTGTCATATTTGAAACTGCTCTAATTTATATATACTTTAGCCATACCACATCCCTTTCTTCCTTCACCTTCACAGCAGCTAAAAGAATACTGCTGAGACACTGAATGAAAAGATGTGCACATGCTGGTTATGAAAGCGTCACACGCTCTCTGTTGAACAAGCCTGCCTTGGCCTGGCTTTCTGTAACTTTGAGGTCACTTGTGTAATCTAGTGTAGACTGCGTTGCTTCAGTCTGGAGAAAAGGTCAGTGTGTTTGTGTCTGCCATGCCCCTGTTGTTGTTTGATTTGTTCTTTTGTTCAAATGTTTAATAAAATGCTCACTCGCTCATCAATCCATAAAAGAAGTACGCTATGAGGCAAAAACAATGGGACATTCGGGTGCATGAAGCGCAGATTGAAAACATAGATGACTCAGAGTACTGTCATATCCCCACTCTGCGTGTTATGAATGGGGTATTAGGAATTAGTTTGACACAGTGTTTCAGAATACAATCTTTGTTTTCTAAAGCAAGGCTTGTCCCACAATACCTAATCAAAGTTGAATACAAGGAGTCTATGGAAACTACTGACAAACCCCCAAAACATTTGAAAATGTGTTTTTTAGACTTGACAATTATTGTTGAAGACAGCCAATATAAATCAATAATGATGACAAAGAACACTTCAAGACTGAAACTGGGTCATTGTGTAGAAATCCAGCACATAACAACCTTCTTCACAAAAAACATCGGCTGAACAATACAACACTGATGCTGGGGCGTTTTTTTATGGAAATTGCATGACATAAAAAGGAAAAATCATTGACATTTGCAGCACATGTCTCCAGTAGTGGAATGTCACTTAGTACATTTACTCAAGTACTGTACTTAAGTACAAATGTTGAGGTACTTGTAATTTACTTGAGTCTTTTCTTTTCATGCCACTTTCTACTTCTACTCTGCTACATTTCAGAGGGAAATGTACTTTTTTCTCCACTCCATTATTCTGACAGCTACTAGTTACTTTACAAATTAAGATTTATGCACACAAAACACATGTAGTTTATAAATGACGATGTTTTATTATAAATTAAACTACCCCACAATATACAGGCCTACAGGTCCAGCTGAAATGATTAAACACAGAATGGTTTGATTGTTTTCAGTTTCATCATGTTTTTTCAATCCTCCGTGTCCTCCGTGGTTACTAGCAACTGCGTTGAGGGGTGGTAAGTGATCACGGGAGGCTTGTATCATGTGGACGCGCTGACAGTTTTGTTGTCATTACTTAGAATTCCTGAAGGGGGCGACAGAAACTACGCACTATAGCTTTAAGTAACATTTGCAATGCAGTACTTTTGCTTGTAACAGTATTAGTACTTTTACTTAAGTAAAGGATCTTAATACTTCTTCCACCACGGCATGTATCTCACACGCCTCTTACCGCTGTTGTGAGCCTCCAGCTGTGACGCCGAGTTGACCGCCACTTTGCACAGCGAGCAGTACAGAAGACGCCGAGCTTTCTCCTCCTCTGTCTCCGCGTCTGTCTCCACCTCGGGGTCGGCCTCAGGCTCCACGTCTGGTTCTGAGGGTGAGTCTAGAGCCGAGTCCCCTCCAGCAGCTGAGGTAGTCTCTGGGGCTGTGGCTGTGGCTGTGGCTGCAGTTGGGCTCGGGACTATCGCTGAGGCCGCAGGTGCCAGCGTTGGCGTCGTGAGGGTTGTTAAAGATGCCAAGGGTAGTGCTGGTCTGAGCCCAGGGGATAGCGGTAGGGGCACTGCTCCAGGAACACCATCTGCACAGAGGAAATAGATCATTTGTTTTTGAATCATATGGCTTTCATTCATCATTTAGGGGCAAACATGTTTTATTCATGTAATGTTCAACAAACAGGTGGCTGAACTTGTTTAGTCAATCTTTGAGATTTGGACATGAAAGACTAAACACACCAACAAAACAAAAATGGCAGATTATTACCATAGTTGAAAACCTGAGTGAGTAAAATGGGTTTTGTTAGGATTATGTGAGAGTTGGGTTAAAAGATAGATATACTGTCGATTTAAGATTTTAGTTTAAGACACTGCCCAAACCATGTTTAAAGAGTTTGTGAAGAGGACAAGAACATAGGACTGGGCGATACAAACACAAAAACAAAAGCAAATGAAGAAATTATCTTCACCACTTTGACAACACCTGTAGAGCATTTAGAAACTATGCTGCAGAGTTAGAAACATGTCCTAATATAGAAACGCTGCAAGATGCACAGAACACAACGGAATTGAATTACAAAACCACAAAAGTTTCCAGGGAACAAAGTGTAGGCGCTAACAGTCTCAAGCACCAGAAATTAGACCAGTCCGCTGGAAAACGCTGCAAGGCTCTTAGAGGAAGCCCCCGCAACAAAATGTAACAATATCTGCTTTTTCCAGCACATAATAGACACATAATAAATACAAGCTGCAGCCTTTTACATGGTGAAACACATGGTGAGGATATGCAAGGTCGGAAATTTGGATGTTTAACAGATACATGTAACTGATTATTCACTTCAGTGGCTAAAAACATTTTGGAATTTATATTGATTATATGCCAAAATGCAGACAAAAGTAGAAAATTAAAACTGTACATGTCTATCTAAATGTATAAATTAGAATGAGGAACAGGTTTGTGTGCTAAAAACTAAAGACAGTAACATGTCACAAAATGACCCATTTATGTTTCTAGAGGAAGGAAAATTAAGTCAAACTGGTATCAGACTCGACTTTCAGAGGCAAAAAGCCCTGATTTATATTCAAGATAAAGTAGTAAATGATATATAAGTGAGGAGTTATTCAGGCTATAATTGATTTATGCCATGGTATGTACATATCAAACAAAATGCAATCTATATTATTGAAATAGACAGCTCTGCAAAAATAATAAGCCCTTTAATCCATTTGTTTGTGCATGAGATCACATTGACATGTTACACAAATAGCTGCTGTGTTCTGAAAGAAATGTCTGATATTTTTAGACATGCGGACACCAGTGGATCAATATATTTGACTCATAAAACAATACCACATGGCAGTGCATGGAATACAGAGGACTTGCTGCCACACGTAAGACCTACGGGAATTTAATTTTGCCTTGGGAGCGCCACCTGATCGATGCCAATGCCTCCGAGTTGTCCGCACTCCAGCGTCACAAAAAATGAAGATCAGCCAGCAGGAGAGCAATCAATAGTGAATTATGTCATGCTATTTTTGTGAGCCATTATATATGGTTCTCATTTTAGTTAAGAAATACATCAGATGTTTGGAGCAGCAGATCTGTTTCTGTCATGACCTGTGGTGAAAGAATTACAGACATCCTTTACATAAGAGGAATCAGCAAGAAGCCTTTGGTGAATGCTGTCTATTTATTCAAGCTGAGGTATTGAATGGCATTCAACGATTGGAGCGTATCACTCTGGATAAAAGCTTTCAGCTAAATGTTTGAAATGTTTGAAATGTATGTAAATGTAAGCATTTTTCTTTTAGCATTTCGGTGTTCGTGAGCATCCTATCCACTAACCTTTGAAATGGATTTGAGGCACATTTATACTCCTAACACTCTTCTCTTACAGTTGACTGACTCCAACTGTGAAATTTGCTGCGCTTTCATGAAACCCGCTGCCTTCTCTGAATGCAGATCTTTAAAGTAATGAACAGTAGCAGGTGGGAAATAAACATACAGGAAATAGGACGTTTGCATTATAATGAAGTGGAAAGCTGCAAGAGGGTTTGCTCTAGCAATATGTAAACAACAAAATCATAAAACACATGATAACAAATGCCTTAATATTATTATTATTACTGCCTGCTCTGAACCCGCAAAAAAAAATACAATCAACAGCCAAAACAGATACTACCCTATGACCTTACTTCTCACAAATGCACAGACTTTTAACCACGACGCGCAACATTTCTTTTTCAAATCTTCTGCTTTGTTAAGATAGTCCGTCCAACCGGGCCATCCATCCTTCCACATAGGTACATCCTCCAGCTCTTCCTTGGAGATCTTGAGACGTTCCCAGGCCAGATAAGATATATAATCCCTCTAGTGGTCGTCCCCGGGGCCTCTTCCCACTCGGTCATGTCTGTCTGTCTCATGTCCGCAGGGAGGCATCCAGGAAGTCTGAACCATCTCAACTGACACCTTTCAGCGTGTGAGTGCAGCAGTTCTACTTCAAGCTCCTTCAGGATGTCTGAGCTCCTTAACTTATCTCTAACAGGGCTTTCACTGCAAAAGTGCAAGAGCAAGGCCATTATTTCCAACAGGCTCTGTCTCGGGCAGCTGCGCGAGTCAAAGCAGCATGCACTACAATGATTTTCCACCAGGTTATGTAACATTAAGTCAACTTAACACTCTGACCTCCACAACACGTGTCAAGTGGGATTTAGGCATTGCCAGGTGACAATTCTACTCAAGAGAAGAACGGTGGAAAAGTTCATTCAGTGTTCCGTAAAACTCTCTCATTCTACTGGGACTTCAGCAAAAAATCTCTAGATGGCAGCAAACAAATTAGAGATGAAGGGGATCCTGATTATTAAAGTGACACTATGATGCTCTTAATTCTAGACACTACCTCACGCAAACTATTTGTTCTTTTGCATTTGGTCTGAATGCGCCATAAGGGGAGACCATCAACTCTTCGAAGAAAACTCATTTTGGCTGCTTGTATCCCCGATCCATTCTTTTGGTAATTACCCAAAGCTCATGATCAAAGCTGAGCGTTTTAACAACAACAGTGGAATCAATTTGCCCAAACAAAACCCCATGGTACCTGAACATCTTCATTTGGGGCAGTTATTATTTTTTTTATTAACCTTTATTTATTCAGGGGAAGGTTCACTGAGAGGCAGCCTCTCTTTTGCAGCAACGCCCTGATCACATTCACACAGTTACACATTCAGACCTGGAAGCTGCCCGGTACAACCACAGTCTGCTAGCCACTGAGCAAAGTTAAGATACTATTTTGAAAAGCCATGGACTGAAGTTGCTAATTTTTTGGATGCACAAAGTAAATTAGGCCTTTATATTTAAAATAACGAACTGGATTACATGATGTGGAAAATGAAACTACATTCATCAGTTTCTCTTTTCATTCTGTAAGTGCTGCAGCAGTTTGTTTATTCAGACTGTCCCTAACGGGATCTGTCCATCCAGCAAGGACGTCTATAGATTGCTGTTGCCAGCTGAGGATTGAGCGCTGGTGATGCAACGTGGTGCAGCTATGACTAACTGACCTCTACTTGTATATCTGTGTGTGTTTTCAGTAGACGATGCCTAAACTGATCTAAACAAGAACATTTGGCATGAAAAGGCCATTATTCCAGGCTGTTGCACTCAATACCCAGACTGGAACATTTATTTAAAGTCCCTGGATTCTGAAAAGGGGAAGCAGTGACTTCACTTATTAGTTGTGCATAATTTATGTTCTGTTTAATTTGAGTTGAGGCTGAATAAGCTACAGGCAATATCTCTCGCATACATTTGAACTTCAGCTAAAGCAATGCACATTTTCAGGTTTCATGCTGACAACCATCAGTTTTGATCGAACCCTAATGGTTTAAAAGCCATCAACATAACTATACATTACCGTTTCCCATCAAGCCCAAGCCATTACCACAAGAAAATAATGAATCTGCAAACTGTTTATGATGTGGCTGACCTTGTCACTCTTGATGAATAATGTTTATGCCAGGAGCATAACGCCAGCGACCTCTTTGCCTTCTGCAATTAGCAACCCCCTACTCCCAGTCGGCTCCGGTGTGCCAGGCATCAAAACAACCTGAAATCACAGTGATTAACTCACTCAATCTCACCGTGCTCACCAGTGAGCAAAAAGCTGCCATCACACCTGCTTCTCTGGGCAGCTTTTCAATGGCACGGTCACCAGGCTGAGTGTGGTGCAAGTAAAGGTTTGGGGTTCATGTAAGGGCAGTAGGTTTTTGAATGTGAGTCGTCATTTATTGGCAGACGTTCTTACCGTGAGCGGGCTAAAATAAAGGCACCGTCAGAATAATCTTAAAGTGGTAATCCAAGATTTTCTGGTCATTGTCAGGGAGTATTTTCTGGTGCCATGTTGTCTTTGCTGTGATGTTGATTCTCCTGACCATCACAGATTGCTTTTGTTTCTTTTTGTAGATGGCCCTCATTTCTCCTCTTTAATTTATTAAAAGCTGGAAAGTATAACCTGCATTATTTCATTATTTTCCCCAAGAGAATGTTTCTCTGGCGAAGCATGACTCTACATTGACAAAGTGAACAGCAAACACCAGTTGGGGAAATTACATTGTTCAAGTGCTATTATTAAGGAATACTCCAACATTTTGGCAATCTCCTTGCTTGCTCGGATTGTGAAGTGTGAAGATCAATATCAATTTCATTGCTAGGAATTCAGTAGAGAGAGAGATGGCTCCATGATTTGTTTCTTACAAATCTTCTTATCTAATTTAGCACAAAGACTAGAATGAGAAGAAAACAGCCACCATAAGTAGAATAAAATAGTAGTAAAATATACCTTCCAACACTTGAGCGTGAATGTTCATTCTTCAACCTAGAAACAGTAGTTTGACATCTCAGTGTAATCTTATCTCTGGCTCGACACTTAACGCACTGACATTTTATTTTATCAATCTTCCCATCTAACTCTCAGCAATAATATAAATATAAAATTTAAATAAAAATAATATAAATAATAATGTATCTTCAAAAATGTCAAACTATTCCTTTGAATGGCGTGCAAAGACAGCTTTGGAGTCATTTTATTAACCACGGTTGGGTATCGTTTGAGTTTTTTTCCAATACCGGTGCTGAAACGATTTAAAACATTCCACTGTGTAAACGGTGCCTGACTGATACTTTAAAAAGAAAGAAGAGCACAAAACGACAGTTGGCGACATTAACGCTAAGACCATATGGTCAAAATTAAATAAAGTATAAAATTAAAGTATAAAAGTAAAGTATAAAATTTCATAACAATAACTTATTTCACTAGTTGCTGTTATACAACAAAAAGAAGAACCACTAGATGGCAGAAGGCTACTTTACAACAACAGCTTGAATTTCTTAAGGTGCACTTGAATGCAACATTAAGTCCCGCTGGTGTTGTTTTTCCTACAACTCCGACTCTGTCAGTGGCCAGTGTGTCTCACAATGTGCAGCTAGGCTACACTTTGTCTTTAGCTGCAGACTGTTGTACATCCCTGTGTTGGAATCCATTCGAGTGAAATACAGCCACGCATTAGACTGTTTACCTCTCAGCATTTTAACCGTGTTCAGGCCAGCTAACCTAGCCTAGCTAACAGTAGGTAAACGTTACCTGCTGCCAAGTGTAATGTTAACTAGCATCACATGCAGTGATGCTTCTGTTGCCTGTAACATCCGTTGCAAAGCACCAGAGTGCAGCGCAGTCATTTAATGGCGCTTTTCCATTACATGGTACCTACTCGCCTCGCCTCTACTCTACTCGCCTTTTTTGGTTTTCCATTACGAAAAAAAGTACCTGGTACCTGCTAACAGGTACCTTTTTTAGTACCTGCTCAGTCGAGGTTCCAAGCGAGCTGAGGCGAGCCGAGAAGGTGACGTGAAACCCTGCAGGCTACAGATTGGTCGGGAAAGAATCGTCACTGATCGCTGCATTGCTAGCGACAGACGGCATTTTTAAATAGTTTAGCCAGCTGTGTTTTTTGCTGCCAGAGGCTCCACGCAGAGCTTTCTCCGTAGCATACAAGTGGCCTGATGGTTATACTTGTGCGCTGGTGTGTGTGTGTGTGTAGCTGGTGAGCGAGGGAGAAGTGAGAGAGTGCCGGCGATTAGCTCCGCAGCGAGTAGTGACTCTAGAGTCATATAGTGAGAGAAACAAAGTGTCTCCCCTGTTCTTTCTGACCACGGTGGGAAATCTGGAGCAGGAAAAGTTAACTATCTTGTTGATTTCATGTTGTTTACGGAGAAGGAGAACCAGGAAATGAGTCAGGGGAAATGCAACGCTACCAAGCCACGCCCACGGCAGTCGCTATGACAACCAGCCACGCTGAGGCGATACTAAAATCTGCAATGAAAAAAGGGACGCACAGTGCGGAGAGGCGAGTAGAGTCGAGGCGAGGCGAGTAAGTACAAAAATGAGGCACCGAAATCTGTGTTTCGGTACCCAACCCTATTTTTGACACATCAAAGATGGACATTTTCTTGTTGCTAAGCTAGGCTAAACATGTCAACAAACCTACCCCTGTAATGAATGTACTGAGATAAAATAGACGCAGAGTGTCTTGTCTAAAAGTCCCTTTTTGTGCAAGCATATTTTCCAACATGGCAGAGTACTTCTTTAATTTTACCGACAGTAAGGACAACACAAGTCAGAGCTGATAGCTTTTTAATCTCTGTATGATAGAGTGAAGAAAATTATTATTCAACACGGACGAAAAAGGTTCGTCTTTATCTGCCTACTTATTACAAAGCCTGGTTGGTGAGGCCATCCCATGTTAAGATATGCATGTCTTTGCCCTTGTATTGGGGTGAACCCATCTACCACAATGTCATTAAAGAGCCATTTGCTGTTGGAAGGGCAGGTGATTAAAGATGTACTTTGGCTGGCCCAGGACGCCGTGCACTCTGGGTAGCCTCCAGTAATCCATATCACCAGCCAGTGTGACCTAACTGGCTCTTGCGAGGCCCAGTTAAGAACTCAATCCCCTCTAAATAATGGAGGTAATGACTGTGATCAATCTAAAGTTGGTATGGGCGAGCGGGGCCCGACAGCAAAGAAAGAAAGAGATAGAGAAGCCAGGTAAAAGAAAGGATAAGAAGCAAGAACAAAGGAGGTTAGATTTGGAAGACAGAGAAAGATGGAGCTGGAAAATGAAAAGTTAGATGAAAGTGAAACTGGAAAAGTAAGCAAACTTCGAGGCAAAACAGCGTGAAGAAAAAAGAATGGAGAGGAGGGGAGGCGGGTAAAGGACGTGAGAAGGTGAGGAAAGAGATAACATTGAAAGAGAGTAATCGAGTATGGGACACAACTAAAAAGAGAGAAATTGAGAGGGTGGGAGTAGAAAAGGCAACAAAGATCGAGAATCAAGAGAAAGGCAGACCAGGACAGGGGCTGCGACCCTTGGAGATGGGACAACGCCTCTTTTCTTTCCTCCATTTGTACCTCAGCCTCTCCCACCTCTCCCCTGAGATCTGCTTTGGTGATAGACGAGAAATGCCGCTCTAAAATCCTTCCACTCTACTTAGGCTTTCAGGCAATCACAGGACTCCCTAGAGATCTGATTACCTTTCTCAATGCAGCTGGATTAAGCTCTTTAATTAAAATGATTGGGCCTTATTATATGCTGTCACAATTTAAAGGACAGAAATCCTTCATGGCTCTTGAGTTCTGTCAAATTTCATTTGACATCTATGATTTGTTTTTCCCCTCCCCTCATTCAAAGTAAGTAAATGAGAAAAGTGTCACGGTTTAACATTCACAGAACAAAAGATTGATAAGGTGAAAAATTTGCATTCACAAATAAGTGTGCATTGACGCTTGCAATCATCTTTTTCGTTGAAGGGGGGGAAAAGTCGACATTATCTCAGACATGTAACAGCGGCAGGAGTCACTGAATTGAATTCACACTGATTTATCTCTTTCCAATTTCATCCATAGCAAATGATCCGCACCTAATTTCTGTTGGGAAGTTTTCGCGGTTACACATCACCATCCAAAAATCCCCACAAGTGAGAACATTTGCAGCCCCGCACAGGTATGGAGCCGATCTAATCACACACTCATCAGGTTTGCTGCTGTCTCTGTCTGTAAGCGCTTTTTACAACCCAGCGCGTATCTACGGAGACTTAGACACAAAGGGTGTTTTTTTGAGTGGAGGAGGGTGGGGTGGGGAGGGTGGCGGAGGGCGCCGGCAGCCGATGGGGACCGGAAGAAGACTGTGGAGGGAAAAAGCCTTAGCTAGCCTCCTGCCTCCCTGCAGCCCCCACTCCATTGTACAGCTGCTGTCAGTGCTGGCATGGCTCCCCTGACAATCTGCTCTTTAATAGCTAATATCAGGGTACATTTCCTCAGGCACTGGACTGGAACTGAGAGATGGCAGGCTGTGCTGTGGGCATTTCTCTCTCTCCCTCTTTGCCTTACTCGCTCTATCTCTACGCTCTCTGGCGCTGGCGTAAGGAGGACACACACACACACACACACACACACACACACACACAACTTGACAGGCAGCCGCTGAGTCACCCGGCTAATCTATACTATCTCGCTGTGTCCAGCTGTCCATCCATCTCAGAACACACACAAGTTCAACGCTGAAGTAAAGAACACGGATACTCGGTGCATTTTATTAAATCTATTCTGTAATTACACGCCTTCACTCAGACTGATTATTCCTCTGTGATGCACTTATGCTTTTTTGTACAGCGACTTCTTAAACTGCCCTAAGCAGATGGACTTGAAATCTAAATCAACAGTTTCGTTCACAATGAATTTCTTCCATTACAATGTGTAAGAAGTTTTCTGTGTTTCAGTATTTCACCTAAGCAGTTTGTTTTTTGCTTGCAGCTTTAGAGACTTTCCTGGGTAATATACATTTCACAGTAAATTTCACAAGGTCACTGGGTGCAGCCTGACATGTTGTCTTTGGAAGTCTCCACTTTGGTGGCCAAAACTGTATGGTCTTTGGTACAACTGAAGAAATGGCTCTTTAAATTCAAAAAACACGAACAGAAAACAAATCTGACAGTATCAAGTAAAACTAAACAGTTGTTGATTAAACTTAATATCTTAGTTCATTGAAGTTAACTGTTTCACATTTTCAAAATTAATGAGACGACTATGAATGAATCAGTTCAGTTGACTCACATTTTTAAGGCAGCAGGGAAACTTTAATTTTTTCAATTTCATGTTTTACAGTGTATTAAAATAACATAACAGCTGCCACAACAAATAAATACTCACTAAAAATGAAGTAATTAGACCTCTGGTTACAAAACAGCTCCTGAATAACACCATCAGGTGTATTTCTGAAACAAAAAACAAGCAAGCACCTTTCATTTTTCCCGGGCATGGATATGTGCTTTGGAATTATATTATTACAGACCATATATGTTGTTTGCTGATCATTTTGAAGCAAAACAAACCCATTGAAAGCCCTCTCTCCAAAAGCAAACAGAGCTCCCCCTCCCTGTTGTTCCTGTCGACTCCCACTACGGCCATTACTCTTCCCTGAACTCTGCTTTTCATTAGAGCGAGTTTGGTGCCACTGATATACCGTCAAACTCTTCAGCCTTACAGATAATGCAGCATTTACCCGCCTCGACAATTAATTCTTCTGACATCGGAGCACATTAATATTCATTACCCAGTGCCACTCGTGACAAACCACTGCGCCCCCACACACACACACACACACACAGAAGATGTGATAGTGAGATGGTGCAGAAATGTGCTGTGGGTTTTTTAAAGAGCACTGAAATGATGGATAGCCATCTGTCTGTTTGGTTCTGAAGGCTTGTTGTTTAAGGTCTCTCGATGTCACTGCCTGTGTATAATGTGTTTACAATTGTGGATGTTCTGTAAGTGTATGTTTAATGTAAGGGCTATGTAGTTCATTGCAGATGGGTATCTCAGTGCAGATACAATGGGAGGAAGTTTTTGTGTGAATCCCATCTTTACTGTTTAGTAGTGGTGTGCAATATTTGGTACTGATCCGATACCAAGTAAATACAGGGCCAGCATCGATACCCTTTCTTGCTTCCCAATACCGATTCCGATACCTGAACTTGTCTATTGGCCGATACCGAGTACCGATCCGATACCAGTGTGTCATATATTTAATTATGTTTTAACAACTGTATACTACTATCCCTGTATGGATGTGATATGATTTCTATCTTTGTTGTCTGTCTGGCTCAGGTACAAACATGTAAAAAGGAACATGTTGGCGTTATTTTGTCACTTATTCGGAGCAGTAGGCTAGATGGAGCCAGTTACCTCCAGGATCTGTGCTAGGCTTAGCTAGCACTGGGGGCGTCAGACAGAGTTACAACACGCACGTAGATGAGAAGGGTACATATCGACTTGTCTAACTCTGGGGGTTACGGTGAATAAGCTAAAGTCCCAATAAGTCGGCATGTTAAAGCCACTGGAAACCCAAATCCACAATAGCATTATAACTATGTAATTTATGATCTTATATACACACCTTGTTCACATGTAAACTCTGGACAATATCCCACAAATCAGGTGCAGACATGGTCCAAAATTGCCCTTTTACACATGTAGCCTACAACAGGAAATACGTGTCCATGTGAGGCACACTTTGACTTAATGGAAATACTTAGTTTGCTTTAGTCGAGGGGTGGCACATGGGTTGAGCGTGCAGGAGGGAGGACATGACGCGGATTGCACCACAGTCATAGTCGGTTTGTAATTTGGTCATAAAAACCGAGTCACAGAGGATTTTGTGTTGTCACATACAGCTCTGCCAGGTATTGTGTAGATAATTTCAGATATACAGGGTGTGTGTGTGTGTGTGTGTGTGTGTGTGTATGTGTGAGTGAAAGGGGCGTTGGATGCTCACGGTTCCCACAGAACATGAACACCCCACAGTCCTTAATGTGGTATAAAAAGATGCATGAAGAAGAGTTAACAGTGAATACACTGTTTTAACAAAGAATTGAACAAAATGTGTTCCTTTTTAAAATGGCCAAGTTTTAAATTTAAACAGTTTTAAGTTATACTTTCATAAATGCACCAAAGATTTCACACACACTCTTGCTTGAGACCTCCAAGATGGCAGCCAAAGGGTGCATTACTTCACCTAAAAGGTCTCTTACGGTAAATGTTGACAACTGCTGCTTGGCTTAGCTCAGGGGTTGCTGAAGTGCAAATTGCTCCACTTAATGCTTTGACGTTTGTATAGCAGCTTAGGAACTCTGTGGGATGTGAGACAGAATGCTGCCAGGTGTAAAGTTTAAATTACAAAGACTAGTGTGTGAACGAATTGAGGTGAAATATGTAGAATCAAGTACTTGCTAATGGTGTTTTCTCACCGACTTTTGAACCCAACAGAGGAACATTATTAATATGTGTAGTATTTATGAGCCAAAATCACCTGGACATTGCGTCTGAGACATGATATGAATACCAGGGCATCTCCACTGTTTAATGGTAATGTTTTCACCTCAAGTAACCTTTAAGCTTCAAGCATGAATAGGTCAGACTTGACAAATAGGTCATGGTGCACGATGAGCTCCAGAAATGTGCTCCTAATTTAAATACTTGTGGAACATTGGAAGAAGACATGGCAAAGATAAAATTAATCCCAGATCGTGACGGCTCAATGTGTTTCCAATTCCTTTAAAAAACTTCAATTGTTACAGTTAAAGGGGAAGACTTTCATTGGGCCAATTTCATGACATAATAACAGGAGGCTTAAAGGACATTACAGTGGAGGAGATGGAGAGAGCAGGGCTCCTCAGCCACCAATGACGTTATCCTCCACAGAACTAATATGAAGTAAAGCAGAAAAAATAATTTAAAATAATCTGCATCTGGTTCCTGTCAGCTGCAGGAAGTTGCAGTTAAGAGTTTGTTTACTTTTTCATTATGTTTTAAAGGAGTTCCACCGAGAATAGGAATGTTTTTCAGCAGACACCTGGCCAAGATAACCGGATTTATACAGCCACCTGGCTGCGACGTGATGAATATTTAGTTATACACAGTCAGCACACAACAATGTGCACCAGCAGAAATGTAATTAAAAATGGGATAATAGGACTAACAAAAAGTACAAATCCAATATAGGGAGGCATGAGTTTTTGAGCACACGGTTATATAAGTTGCAACGTTTCCTAAAAATACCAACAAATTGAAGAATTCAGTATGCTTCAAACTAACTAGTTTGTACACCATGTCTTCCAATTACATCTAAAAGTGTACCTGTTCTGAAAGCCTGTTGTCATAGCCTCCCCCTGACTGCCACCCTGATCTCTCTCCAAAAACTTGCTTTTGCATGTCTTTGGAATGTCAATGCAACGAATTGTACAGACGGGAATAATGGCACACCCTCTCACACACTCTCTCCTCAAACGCATGCATGGTGTTGCAACATGACAAAAGTAGTTGATTGATAAATGAAAAAAGAGAGCATCTCTCTCAAGATCAAATCTCCAGCAAAACTTAAAGAACAACTTCATCGTGAGATGATTGTGTTTCAGCTTGTGGCCTTCATCGGGGTTATCTTAATGCATTTTATGATGACCCTGATGAAGGCCACAAGACAATAGGCAACGCATCGGTCTGACAATAAGTTGTTCTTTATACTACAATTGTTGCTGGAGTTTTTACCTCTTCGTGGAAGTTACATCCCCTTTATTCTGCTGTTAGAGTGGGTTGAATAAGACACTTTAGTGGCATTTGGACTGAAAACATCCCTGCATTTCATTGCTGCATCGACAAAACAGTCTCATTCAAATTAGTTTTTCCATACAGTGCTTTTGTTTGTCTGAACGCAGCCTTAGATGATCCGACAAGCATTTTGGTTGAAGCGTACCTCATTTTTCTCATTTCTGCCAGCCATTGGCAGACCAACTAACACAAGGTGGATATAAGTCCATCCAACTCCTAAAGCGATTGCATTTTGTGTGCAGCAAATGTAAAATGCCAAAAAGTTGTTGTTTTTTAAGGTCCAACATTCATTCTCAACAGAAGGGCAGCAGCTACAAAAAGAAAACAACATAGAACGTGTTGGGGAATGTGTAGCAAAAAGAAAAAAGCACATACCTTTCCTGTCAGTGGCGTTGGGGACCTGCAAGGTGTTGATGCCTTTGACGATCTCCTGGCTGGTGGTTTCCTTGGTGACCACTGAGCCTTTGAGCTTACTCTTCGGAGCGTCCAGGGCTTTTAGTTTCTTGGCGTGTTTGGTCCCCTTATAGTGGGCCAAGGCCTGGCTCTGTGAGGAGAACAAATAACAAGCTCAATTTAACGCTGGGAAAGCAGCTAAACACAGAGCCAGGATGAAATGGAATATGAAAGCCAGAAGAACACAGTCAGACTCAATGAAGCAGGCGAAACACAATTAGCGGGGGACAGTTGATAGGTCTTGCAGCCCAGTGTAACGTGTAAACATTTAAAGAAATATAATATTTTCGTACAAAATGATTAATACACACAGGTAACTGGTTTTCTAAGTAATAATAATTATTATTATTATTATTATTATTATTATTATAGCTGCTCTGCAGTGATGGTCGGGCCGAGCATTTTAAGGAGGAAAAGGAAAAAAGTGGTGAATGGAGAAGAGGAAGAGGAGAAAAATGGCAAATACGTGAGCGTTCTGTCAGCAGAAATACCAAACGTTTTGCACACTAAATCTACAGTGATCTTCGAAAGTTGGGAATTTTTTCCATAAACATTAAAGATTTAAAGCTTTAGTGTGTAACTTTTTGATATTAATGAACATCCGTTACATTCAAGCCGTTGTCAAATGAGTTGCTGAAAAGCTAATTAAGACTATCAGCTCCACACAACTCTCTCTGTATCTCGCAGTATGACTATGTTCAGAAGATGGTGTGGTCCGGCGACTTTCCCGCGCAGAAACTCAAGTGAAGATAATTACCTCTTCTGAAGAGTCCATCATGTTTTTTTAATCCTCTGTGTACTCCTTGGCTACTGACAACTGTGGGGAGGAGGGGTGGGGGCGACAGTGTTGTTGTCATTAAATAGAATTCCTCATGGGGGGGCGACAGAAACTACGCACTATAGCTTTAATTTGGAAACATTTCCAGGATTTGTTTACACTACTGTATGCATTAAAATGTTTTAATGCACTGTGGGCTCAATTTTTGATAAACAAAATCTGAAAAAAAAATTTGTGGAGAACAGTCTTGAGATGAAGTTCCCATAATTTGGTGTCAATTAAAACACAATGTGGGAGGCGAGAGATTTAATAAGTTTTGCAGTTTTTGCAAAAGGTAGAGTGATGGACTTCCAAATTGATAGTGGATAAATGCAGAGTACAGTTTATTCTCTATTGGGGTTACAGTTTAGGTTGTAGCATTTACAGTTAATTTGTTATGAATTTATAAAGTTTAGAATTTTAAATGGTTGTTGTAGCGCCACCATCAGGACAATTAGCACACAAATCGCAGTAATTAAGTTTGCCGGGACTTGCGTGCAAAGTTTGGTGAGTTTACATGCATGGGAACATGGATTTCTTAGGAAGAAGAATAAGAAGAAGAAGAAGAAGAAGAAGAAGAAGAAGAAGAAGAAGAAGAAGAATACTGGCAAAATCAATAGGGTCAACTCATCTTGGCCCCTAATAAATAATGCATTTTATTTATACAGCACTTTTAACACTCAAAGACACTTTAGAAAATAGTTCATACATTTTTTTTTTCAAATATTAAAATCAGTTCTAAAAAGGTGAGTTTTGACTCTGCCTCCCCAGGTCTGGTGTTCGACCCTGAGAAGTGGCGATGGAGACAGGTGGTTTGCCTCAGAGGAGCTGCTTATGGAGGGCTTTGTAAGTGAGAAGAAGGACTTTGAATTGTATCCATTGTTGGACAGGGAGCGAGTGGAGGTTCTGGAGGACAGGAGTGATCATGGGAGTGAGAATTGGTGAGCAGAAAAGCAGCAGTGTTCTGGATGTACTCAAGTTAATTTAGGACTTTGGATCGTGTACCGTAAAGAATGGTGTTGCAGTAGTCAATTCTGGATGTGACGAAGGCATGGGTCAAGATTTTGGCAGCAGAGAAAGAGAGCGATGTTCTTTAGGTGAAAAAAAAGGCAGTCCTGGTGATTTGATCGACATGGTATTCAGGTTGGATTTTTATTTATTTCACCCAAATAGCTATTATTAGCATATTAGTAAATGCAACATTTTGGAATTAAAATAATTAAGTACAATTCAATGAGCTGCTTTAGAATGCATTGATCTCAAATACATATTTTCTTATATGTTTCTTTGCAAAAGCTGTCCCTTATATAATTCATTTTCCTTGTTTCCTGCACTTCACTTTAATAGCTGTTGAGATTTCAATTGTGTATGGCTATTCATAATATAAAAGGGGTGGGTATGAAATCACCATTCAGTGTTAATATGAAGCTAATTTCTTTATTAATAAAAATAACACCTGGAAGTCAATGATTGAAAAATTAGTTTGACCCATGATGTGTTTGCTTTAAAGTCCAAACACATGGCACTACTAAGATTCACCTTCACAAAATATTCGCCCTGGCACACAGAAGTGGGACATATGCAAAGACTTTGAGCTGTCCTTGTTTACCTCTGCACACATCCCTGCATACTTTGCCTGTGGCAGGAAGGTGGTATCAGGAGAGATGCAATTGCCTCTTGGAATAAATAAGTGCACCAACCACGCATCCCCAGAAGACATTTGTAAGCACCTTTATTCATGAGCCACAGTGGGGACATTCACTAAAGACAGCTGGGACAAAAGAGAACATTCCAGGTAGTTCTCAGCATTACCATATGAGTAAAACATTGTCCCTGTTTCCTTTTGTTCCTCTTCAGAAATTAGCATCAATTGTTTTAGCCAGTGGTGGAAAAATATAGAAATACCACAGTCGAAAAATTAGTAAAGGCCCTGAATTCAAAATGTAACTAAAGTAGAGTACAGAAGTGTATTTAAAGTATCTAAAGTAAACGTCCTCATCATGCAGAAAGGCTTCTTTTAAAGTGTAATATTTTAGAATATCATATTGTGTATCTTATATTGTGTTTTTAGCCAATTTTAGTCTTGTGTACTGCTGGGTAGATTAGTACTGCATCATATCATATAAGAATATCATGTGTTTTGTTAATGTAAAAAATAACCAGCAACTATAAGATAAATCAACACATTCTCGCTCCCGTTGCGTAAAATAAGGACGCTTGGTCATGTGCCTTTGGCGTTTGTTATTCCCGCTGTCACCTAAATTGGCCAAGACAAGTAAAGAGGTTTTTTGAAATGAGGCGAAGTTCAATAATTTTGTTGGCAAAGGTTGTGAAATTGCTGAGGTGCCTTAAACGTTTTCCTTTCATTCCAGAAACCATTTTTGGATGAGGCATCGCTTTTTCAAACTGAGTGCACATCTTATTGGCACGAAACAATTCATTTTAACCCACATTCGTCACTCTTCATATACCAAAGACACAAGTTTTTATTTAATTTTGTCATGAGACTCAGGTGATATGGATGGGTGTTTAATGCGACTACGCCAATAACTCGTCTTTCATTAGAGCAATGAAGTGGAAGAATTGCCTGAATTCCAAGTCTGACACATGCGTGATTAAAACTGGGGGGGAAAAATCATTTGTTTTCCCTCCCGGTGCTCTGTGACAGGGGGAAAATCATAGTCGGGGGGGTTGTTCTAGGATTGAGGATTAGAGAGGCTGTCTGGAAACCAAAAGGGCACTGTTTAAATCCCCAGGTATCCATCAACAGACATGCGCCCATTAGCTGTTTTGGCACTGTAAGTCAACCTGTGCTTAGTCCTTCCTTTAAAGGCACCGAAAACATATTTGCTTATACTATGAAAGATAGGGTCCAATCCGAACACAAACTGTTCTGCGAAACATAAAACTGTGTCCTGACTTTTGAGCGAAATTTGAGTTTTTAACTAATAATAAATAATACCTTTTCCTTTATTGTTTTTTTTTTCTATTTAATCCACAATATATACTGTTATAGAGAAATACTTGAGACTCGCAAAAAATATTCCCCAAAATTATGCATGTGCCTATTTTTTAAAAGTAAGTGATGTAGTACAACCAGCCTGTGATTGACCTAGATTCAGAGTGTTTGCCAAGGGGTGTAGCCAGTAGTATCATAAGAATGGAAGGACGGTGTCTTAAAGGGCAACAGAGAATGTAAATTGAAATAATTTGTGATGCAGATGTTTGTGGTTTCCTACTTGGAGGTCCTCCTCCTTGTTACCACATCACTGCTGCACACATGCAAAAACTTACCCACCCATCCACATTCCTGTGGATAACTTAACACCCCAGTCAACGATCCCAACTCACAACAAAGAACCAGTGATCATTGTTTTAAACCAAAAACTCCGGTGTGGGATCCTCAGTGTCAGTGGGGGAGGGGGATCAGGTAACGTGGGAGATAGCCATGCCTTTAGTCTGATGTGTAAGTCAAATGTGCCGTGACTAATGTCTAATCCAAATGGAAATAAACACATTTTTAAACATACTTGCCTCTGGCACCAGGCCGCAGCCAGCACCTGGTTGATGCTGAGGCATATTTGTATTTTCCTTCAATAAAGTTACATTAAAATCTAAGCATTCATTTCCTAAGAGTAAATGTTTGACAGTAGCCCACGAGTGCTATTAAATCCACAATCTAAACACATTCCACTACAGGTAAAAAATGACACAAAAAAATGGAAGTACCTAAGTAAAGTACAGCACTGAGTCAATGTACTTAGTTAGCACGGCTCAGGGGTCATACACATGTTCATAAATCACGAATCTTAATACGTTTATTTTCCACAAACAATATAAGAGATGGTGCCGTTTGATATGCAGTTTTGGTTGAAATCTACCAAACATACAGGTACAAAAGAGTAGAAGACTAAAATATATACAACAAGGCAAAGCCCAGTAAAGATGCAATTAATACTAACGTGGTGATCTGTCCTTCAATCAACACCTGGGAACCTTTGTAATAATCATTTTAAAAGATGCAGTTCTTCCCATTCCTAATCTGACAGATCAGGACTAATGAGAAAACCATGCCCAAAATCATCAAGATGCCAAATCCAAACGCAATCCCCATGAGTGAGTCTGATACTCTGTCCAACCACGTCATAATGTGCATCATACACGGTGTCGAGTATATCTCACGTTTGTCCAAAACCATGCAGTTCCTGGAGGTGTCTGTGCAGTTACAAGAGTCGGGCACCACTGTTGCGTTTCCCCAATCAAGATATCCTTCAGATAAACCACAACAGAACCCGGACATTTCCAGCTTCTGAAAGTCCTCCTGAACTTCCTTGGGCTGTTCGCTCAGCGGAAGCAGCTGCTCCATGTGTTCCCTCGCCAGCTCCTGGGCAGCTTCAGTTCTTGATATGGCTCCCAACACTCCCACGGCCAAAAGCATGAGGAACATTGCGAGCAGGCCCAGGAAGAACAGGATCAGCAGGCAGCGGTTCTCTCGGAACGCTCCACAGCAGCCCAGGAAGCCAAAAATCAGAGTCACGGCACCGATAAATATCAGGAGGTTTAGCGCCGGCAGAAGTTGATCAGTCATCTGGTAGTCGGCTTTTTTGCACTTGATGTGTATGGAGAAACTGAGAATAATGATTCCACCCACAAAAAATAAAAAGTTGAAGGTGAAGAGAAGGTATTTGATCACCTTGCTGACCGTCATTGTTCAACTCCAACGTCAATCCAAAAGCCAAATGAGAATGTCTCCACCACTGGGTGCTACTGGGGAACTTTTGACCCTTGTTGGAGGCGTGTTCAGTGGGGGAGGGATCACCTTGTTGAAAGCAGAGCACAATGAAAACTGGCCTGAGTGGGTTTAAAAAATGTTATTGTACCTGTTGTTAAAGCTATCCAACACACACCTCCGGATGCTCTCTCAACTCAAACAATGGGATGGCTTGGAGGGTGAAACAAAGATTGTAGTCATTGGAATATAATATTAATAGGGCACCTTTCAAGACACCTGTGATGACCCTGCTGTTTGATTGTCCGTTTATATTTCGGCCAGTGCCTATTTTTCACGCTACACGCAAGCGTGTTGGAAGCGTTTCCAGGCAAAATAGAATAGGAAAATATGTCAATAGACACAAATACATATTAATAAATGACATGTTGATGTTTGGAAGTCTCTAGGTTATGATATAAATGCAGATATATAAATGTAATAAAAAAAAAATAGATTTTCTAATATTGCACCTGTCAATACCGAACAAAATATTCTGTAGCCTATTTTGCCGTCAATACTGCCGACGTTGTCTTTGCTGTAATCAAATCAGTATATATTTATGTTTAACATGGCATTTGATTTTATCAATTGGAAACATACATGTGTCCAGACAAGGCTAGCAGCAGCAGCACCGGAGAAAACAAACCCATGTGATGCGTTCGTCCAATCAGCTGCCCGGTTTTCATTTCTTGGGCAACAATACAGAGTAGCGCCGCCTGCTGCTATGGAGACGTATTACGTTTCTCAAGTCGGTGTCGCCTCAGTGCGCCCCGAGGCAGTTTTTTGGACCTCAGGGACCCGACTGATCATCTCGACTGGCTTTTCTGTCGACAGTCGGCCATCTGGCTGGTGTGTCCCGGCCTGAAGTTGCCTACATCCCAGGTTTTTTAAGGAGGTTATTTTAGTGTCCCTTGTGCCTCGGCGTTTTAACCCAAACCTAACCCTACTGTGTGACAGAAACTGAGATAAGTGAGCCCTGATAGCTCCTGGACCATCAGAAAGTACTATCCCTGTAAAAGGGACTTTTTTGGGAGCCTAGAACTAAGCAAGAGTAGAACTCTCCTGCTGTAGAGATAGGTAATGCTATAAAGTTCCTAAGATGCTTCCTGGCCTCCTCGAAAAATTCCTGTGGTGGAAATTAGATTAAAATGAGAAGCAACGTGTACAGTACATTGCTTCACGTCTATTTCAAGAAAATATCAGAAAAAAAAAAAAAATTCCATTTAGATTTGTAGCATGTGAGTTACATTTGCAAAAACAATACGTCAAGGAAAAGAGTTGCTGTAAATGCATCACATGTAAATAGGTAATAAAGTGTTGTCTGCAAAGGGAGTAGAGCAGACTATCTGGTGGCTTACTTGCTGTCAACAAATTACAGATTGAGTCCAGTTTATGATCTTGACTCATAAACAATGACGGCATCTAGTAAAGCAGAAACATCTTAAAATCGTTTAAAACAGAGAAGCTCTTTTCTCTTTATGACCTCAGGTCATTAACTGGTTTACAAACAGATTTTCTGCTTCCCAACAGAGCAGCTTGGATCGGTATTTAGCAGAACACCACAGGCTTCCTGCTCTGCATCATCTCTCGGTCCGAGCTGCAGTTTCACTTCATGATAAACTGTCGCTGAAGCAATTTAAAACACTTCTGCCACAGCTGGGTTTCAATGCAAAGAAAAAACCACCCTCAGGGTATTGGAGATTGCATAGCTCAACACAGCACTACCCGGTGATTTACAGGCAAACACAGTCCATCTCTGGTACGAACAGCTGATGGACAGTAAATATAGATTATAGACCAAGATAGATTTCCCCTTGTAAAATATAATAACCTCATATATACCTAATAATCCTGAATATTTATATTTATGCTACTGATTTAGCATCATGCTGCAGCAGCAGGGATTTTCCTTTGAAATCTTTTGATTACTTTCGAAACAGTATGTAAATTAGGTGCGGGGGAAATCGAAACCCATCTGCGGGTCCATAGGTTAGATTTAACAAGCTTGTATTAATGTAATGCATATCATTACTGTATCGTAGAGTACACGTATGAGCTAATGACTGTAGAAATACTTTGTGGTGAACTCAGAGTTTGTAATACAACCTCCTTTTCCGTAATCTATTTTGCTCATATGATGCATCATATTGAAACCAAAGATAAAGAGAAGAGATCCAGGTAAGCTATCATGAGCATGGGTTAGGACAAATTCAAAGAATACTATAGGTGCCTCCCTGAACCCCAATGTGGCATGCTAAGAAGAGGCTTTCACATTAACAGCACATTATTTCAGACATGAAACAGTTTAAAAACTGAGAAAAGCACATTTGTACTTGACTCAATCACTTCTCTTGTTTCACCATCGTAAAGCTAACGGTGCATTATTTCAATGAGAATGGGTTTCAACAGGCAGGTCACTATAATGTGTTCCATTGACATTATTAGATGTTTTATTTATTTTGTAAATGTTGTAATTGGTTATTTAACACATGAATACGACCATAGATACCAGGAACATTTTGAGTCCAGGACAATATATCTCTTGATATTAAACTTATTGCAGATATATTGGTTACGATGTATATGTAACCTGATAAGTAACAATAAGTTGCAATACAGAAATGTCAAAGATAGGTTTGATGGAATTCAAACACTCAATCACTGTTACTTAGTTTGTCCACCTTCAGAGCACTGACAAGTTTATTTTCCAAATCATAGACTTGTGACATATATTTTTAGATTTTGACTTTTTCATACAGCATGGTGGGACTGAGATACATATTTCTATTATAAATGAGCAAGATCCGTCAAAATGCACGGTCAGCATCAATCAAACTTCACAAAGGGCGGGCATGCAGGAAAATGGCCATAACTCATTTAGGAAGAGACATCCGGCACTAAGACCAAAGATAGTTTAATGCAGTAGCTCCCAACCCAGGGGTCGGGTCCCTCCAAAAGGTCACAAGATGAGTTTAAATCTGATAAAATGATAAATAGAAAGGGAATTTTTCTTCTGCTACACAGATTTATATTTGTTATTTTGACTTTTTTTTCTAATAATTTCTAAAAAAACATTAAATCATTTTGCTACAGCTGACAGATAAATGTAGTGGAGTAAAAACTATATGTTTATATATATTTTATATGGATATTATTATTATAAATGGAAATGCCTGAGTAAAGTACGACACTTGAGTTACTTTCAGCCACTGGTCACTGGTCAGACACATGTCCATAAATCATCAATCTCAAAAAGTTTCTTTTGAACAAAAATACAAGAATTGATCCTTGTAGTTGAATATGCAGTTTGTGGTTGCAATCTATAAAACATACAAACATAGCCAGGTACAAAAGATTAGAAGCATTTACAAAATATACAATAGGGCAAAGCCCAGTAAAGATTAAATTAACACTAACATGGTGATCTGTCCTTCAACCAACACCTGGGAACCTTTGTGATAATCATTACCCATTCCTAATCTGACAGAGCAGGACTGATGAGAAAATAATGCCCAAAATCATCAAGATGCCAAATCCAAACGCAATCCCCATGAGTGAGTCTGATACTCTGTCCAACCACGTCATAATGTGCATCATACACGGTGTCGAGTATATCTCACGTTCATCCAAAACCATGCAGTTCCTGGAGGTGTCTGTGCAGTTACAAGAGTCGGGCACCACTGTTGCGTTTCCCCAATCAAGATATCCTTCAGATAAACCACAACAGAACCAGGCCCTTTCCAAATCCTGAAAGTCCTCCTGAACTTCCTTGGGCTGTTCGCTCAGCGGAAGCAGCTGCTCCATGTGTTCCCTCGCCAGATCCTGGGCAGCTTCAGTTCTGGTAATGGCTCCCAACGCTCCCACGGCTAACAGCATGAAGAGCATTAGAACCAGGCCCACGAGGAACAGGATCAGCAGGCAGCGGTTCTCTCGGAACGCTCCACAGCAGCCCAGGAAGCCAAAAATCAGAGTCACGGCACCGATAAATATCAGGAGGTTTAGCGCCAGCAGAAGTTCATCAGACATCTGGTAGTCGGCTTTGTTGTGCTTCATGTGTATGGAGAAACTGAGAATAATGATTCCACCCACAAAAAACAATAAGTTGAAAGTGAAGAGAAGGTATTTGATAACATTGCTAACCGCCATCGTTCAACCCCAGCGTCAATCTAAAAGCCAAATGAGAATGACTCCACCACTGGGTGCTACTCCTTAAATATGGGGAACGTTAACCCATGTTGGAGGCGTGTTGAGTGAAGAAGGGATCAACTTGTTGAAAGCACAGCACATTGAAAAGTGACCTGAGGGGAGTTAAAAAAAGTTTTCCCAGTTGTTTAAGCTATCCAGTTGCAGCACCTCCTGATGATGTTGTCGTAGAAAAACATAGTTACAGATATTTACTTCATTTACTTTAATACAAATGGTTTGTACTCATCTTTCTTTGCATGATATATTGCTTTAAGAATGATGGGTGGGTTCCCAACTTGGTCAGAGCTGCTGCTATTTTTTAAAACTGCTCAGCTCCTATTTCGGTTGTATGTGAGGTTGTAATCTGAACCCTACAGAAGGGTTTTCCGGGGTGAATGCCAAGCCCCTGTGATTGGTGGAGGCAAGGGTGGACGACCCATACATAAAAATCAG
This sequence comes from Perca flavescens, assembly GCF_004354835.1. Classification (NCBI taxonomy): domain Eukaryota; kingdom Metazoa; phylum Chordata; class Actinopteri; order Perciformes; family Percidae; genus Perca; species Perca flavescens. The sequence continues at coordinate 10,500,914 of NC_041336.1, read as the reverse complement.
ACCCTCTGTCCGACCATCTGTAACAGACTGAATAAATTACTTTACTGTTTAATCCTTTAAACTTGTGCATCTCTCATATTCATCCTGGCCCAAGAGCCAGGTTAGGATAAAATGGGGGCTCTTTCCAGTCAAAGTTATTAAGTAACTTCATTTTTTACTAAGTCTGTTATATTGATCTCTGGTTAAGTTCTTTGATTTGTTTGGCATGTGGTTGTGTTACGCGCAGATCAAGTAATTGAGTCCTGGTGACCTGACGCGCCACAGAGAAAGGACCACTGTACTTGGCCTGGAAAGGTGAATTAACCAGAGGAAGCAGAGAAAGAACTTGATTGCCTGGTCTAAACTGAAGAACCTTAACCCTTGTGTTGTCTTCCTGTCAACCTTGAAAAAACACACTTTTTTTGACACCTTGTTTTCACAGTTTGTTTTTGCTTTTTCCAACGTTTTAAATTGGTAAATTTTTCTTCTTTACATTTTCAGCTCTTATTTCTACGTCCCATATTTTCTGACAAAAATTGAAAATGGGTAAATTTGACCCTAAGTCAACACAAGGGTTAACCTGCTGGTTGTAGCGTTTTCCCTGCGCGACCCAAAGGTTTTTGCCTCACCATTTCACCTGCCCTATACAATCTCAATCTGAAGCTATTCAAATAATCCATGAGGTTCTGAAGGTGGTCCTCAGGCAAACAACCATTCTTTAACACTCCAAGTGGACCATGCACCTTGTCCAAACACTAAATCGTTTGGGCTGAACTTTCCTGGACCCCTTCCCGAGCTGCTAACATCAACCAGGGCAACCCATCCTCCCAGTCACCGGACAGCTCTTTACAGTAAGTGTGCAACAAGAACTTCAGTGTTTGATGAAAGCGCTCAAGTCTTTGACTTTGAGCATGGAATGCTGCCAATTTATTATGTTTAATGTGCAACTGTTTAAACACTTCGGTAAACAGATGGGATGTAAAACTTTAACATTGGTCAGACTGGAGCACTTTTGGGATGAAAAATATAGTGAACTGAGTCAACGCTCTGACCACTGCCTTAGCTGTAATGGTGCAAAGTGGCAGCAGGATATCTTGTAGCTTGACATATTACAGTCAACAGATATGTGTGTCCATATTTGGACTGAGGCAAAGGACCCATACAGTCCACAATTGATTGCTCAAAGGTCCATCCCCTTACAGCAATTGGAAACAAGGGAGCTGGTTTAACAACCTGTTTAGGCTTGACAGTGCCCTGACAGGTATGGCATGTTTTGATTAAACGGGCAACGTCTCGCTTTAAACAGGGCCAGAAAAAATGTTGCACTCATATGTTTTATGGACACCAAGATAACCTCTGGAGGAGTATACTGCGACAGTTAACAGGGACATCAACCTGGAAGATCTGCTCTCCCAGAGACTTTAAACCCTGCAACACCCATTTACGAACCAGCAACCCAAGAAAGGAAATAACACTGAGCAGCACTCCTAACCTCTGATGCTGGTGCAACTCTGTCAAACAGTTCAGTTAAAGATGCATCTTCCTTCTGTTCTGCCGTCAGCCTGTGACGCTGCTTGCTGGTTTATCAACTGTGAATCTGGCAACTCTAAGCACTCTAGTTTCTCTACATCTGGCCCAGCATGAGTGGCAACTTAGCTGGCAGCTCGGGTGACAGCGCAGGCTGGGAAAATGTCATGGGAGCCCTGTGGCCTCGCTGAGGGTGCTACTACTGATGGGAACTGCTGGCGGCTTCCCTACATTAGGCCCCCTGTCAGCCCTCACATTATCCCAAGCCAAGCCAATATTATATGAACGCCCTCAACAGGCAACTGTAGCCGAAAGTTTTTTTAAGGCGGTTTTTTGAAGTGTCCTACCACACTTATGGTCCCCTTGTGCCCATGCCTCTCGTAGCACCCATCCCAGGCGCTGCGTTTTAAACTAAACCTAACCCTACTGTGTGACAGAAGCTGAGATTTGTGTTTAACTATTGAACCCTAATAGCTCCATCAGAAAGTACTACCCCTGTAGAAGGGACTTTATGGGGGGGCCTGGAACTATGCAGGAGCTGAACTCTGGTTCCTCCTGTAGAGATAGTTAATGTTATTAAGTTCCTAAAATGCTTCCTGGCATGCTCGGACAATTCCTGTGGTGGAAATTAGACAAAAATGAGAAGCAACATGTACATTTCTTCATGTCTATTTCAAGAGAATTTACAAAAAGGAAATCCCATTTAGATTTGCAGATTGTAAAAACTGCAGGTCTGCAAAGTAAGCCAGTTAGATTTACAAAAAACGTGAGTCAAGATGAAGAGTTGCTGTAAATGCATCAAATGTAAACAGGTAATAAAGCATTACCTTCGAAGGGAGTAGATCAGACGACAGATCTGGTGACTTACTTGCTGTCAACAAATTACAGATTGAGTCCAGTTTATGATCTTGACTCATAAACATGACGGCATCTATGTTTTTTTTTAAAACAGAGAAGCTCTTTTCTCTTTATGACCTCAGGTCATTAACTGGTTTACAAACAGATTTTCTGCTTCCTAGCAGAGCAGCTTGGCTCGGTATTTAGCAGAACACCACAGGCTTCCTGCTCTGCATCATCTCTGAGTCCGAGCTGCAGTTTCACTTTATGATAAACTGTCGCTGGAGCAAATTAAGACACTCTCTTGCTGTAGCTGTGTTTCGATACAAAGAGAAACCACCCTCGCGGTATTGGAGACCTCCTAGCTCAACACAGCACTACCCGTTGATTTACAGGCAAACATAGTCTATCTCTGTAATGGACAGCTGATGGACAGTAAATACAGACCGAGATAGATTGTCCCATGTAAAACATAATAACCTCATCCTCAAGTAATCGTCAACATATTCAGTGTTAGAAATAGATTGAATACTCCTTTAATGAAGGAGGGATGACATTGCTATTTAGAGATGCTACTGATTTAGCAACATGCAGCAGCAGCAGTGGTTCTCCTTTTAAATATTTTGATTACTTTCTAAACAGTATGGAAATTAGATGCGGGGGAAATCGAAACCCATCTGCTGGTACATAGGTTAGATTAAGCAAGCTTGTATTAATGTAATGCATTTCATTATTGTACTGAAGAGTGCACATGTGAGCTAATGACTGTAAAATACTTTGTGACAAACTCAGAGTTTGTAATACAACCTCCTTTTCTGTAATCTATTTTGATGCTATGACTATGAGTCAATATTGGCATAGATGGCGTAGATGTCAGGCCTGGACTCTAATTAAGTATAATAAATTTGGGCCAGATTGGACAAACCACTGCCTGTTTTGTGGCGAAAGTTGGACATTCGACACCTTGCTAGGGCCACACCGTTGGACGACAGCTAAAGTGCTTAGCAATTTAGTGTTGCCGAGTCCTCTAAATTGTACTGACGAATTTTGAAGTCAATCGGGTTACTTTTGTAGGAGGAGTATGGTAAAGTATAACGCCTGCAAATGGTCAAAAACTTCCAAAAAATACAAATTTAATTCAAAATGGCTGACTTCCTGTTGGGTTAAGGGTATAACTCCAAGAGGCTTTTTTGTAAGTAAGTATGGACATTTGTATGCCAAATGTCATACATCTAGGTCATACATCTAGGTGAAACTAACTGCAGGAGCTACTTTTTCTAAGTTTGTAGGGGGCACTATTGGGCCAATTTTCCACACCTAAGCGTGGGACCCATGTAGATTTTTTCAGACCTGGACAGTCATCATTGATGAAAAGATTTGGGGCAGATTGGACAATGTACATTTGAGTTAGAACAACTTCCTCTTTCATGATGTAACATTGAAGTTTGCCGTGCCACCACGGCCACGCCCTTCAACACAAAATCACAATCATTACAACACAACAGCATCAAGCTATTTAGGCTTTTCTGAACACTTGAGTTGAATCTATTAATTCTGCTAGGAGTTACATATAAAAGTATAGTGACTGTAAATTACTGTTGCCAGTAGGTGGCACTATAGACTATGACTCAATATTGAGATGGAGATGTACTGACCAATTTAGAAGTCAATCGGGTTAAATTTGTAGGAGGACTTCGTTAAATTTAGTGTTGTTTTTGGCGGCCTGTTTTCATTTTAGTTTTAGTCTAGCCTTTGTGTCAAGCTGTCATTTTAGTTTTTATTGGTTTTAGTCACGTTCCTACTCTTTTTAGTCTGGTCAAGTTTCAGTCAACTAAAAGTCTGAGCATTTTAGTCTTATTTTAGTCCGAATTATCCGTGACTATTTTCGTCTAGTGTTAGTCGACGAAAACTGATGACATTTAGTCTAGTTTTAGTCAACAAAAACTGACAACATTTAGTCTAGTTTTAGTCAATGAAAATTGTATTTAAGTCTCTTTTTAGTAATGCAATTCTATTTAACCCAGTCAACATAGTATACGTACCTAGTAGTATAGACAAAACCAAAATGTTCTTTTAGCCAAACCCATTTCAAACAAGGTTATCTTATTATATTATTGTTACCTTATAGACTCAAGAATACATCCATTCCAGACACGGAAGACGCTCTGATTTGAATTTACAACATATTTATTTGACCAACCAAACATGTTAGAAGTACACACACATACATTTAAATAAAATAAAATAATGAAAATGGCATCACATGACAATGCCAGAAAAAAAAATTATACATTCAAGTTGTACCTCCTTGTGGCAAAGAAATCCTGAGCACTAGTTGGCTTGTCCATCTTCCTGGGTGGGACTTGCTTCACTGGTGCCATTTCTGGAATCTAGCGCAGGAATAGATACAATGTCAAGACAGATGCAGCCTCTGGAAAATCTAACTGTTGTAAATATTAAGTAGCATAAATCCTTGCTATGATTTTTACCATAGTAAAAAGTCTACATAATCAAAACAGAAGTAGTCTAAGCAGTAGTCTCAGGAGGCATGTTAATGCCAATACCATTTAGTATTTACTTTAGTATTTAGTATTAGTATTTATTTAGTATAGTACAATTTGGTAGTCACACATGTTTGTCTCAGTCGTTTACAGCTCCAGTGGCTAACGTTTAAAGTTAACGTTAAAATGAGACACATTAACCACAGCCTCATGAGTTGGCATGAGCTTTCTAAAATAGAAAGTAACATTACGTTAATGTCTTGACTTACCTTAATTTCTTTCTTTCCAAATGTCGTTTCTTCTTTTTCTCCCAAAGACGAACGAGCCGGCCATCGGTCCCTTTCTCTGTGTCAGACTTAATTTTGTTTGTTGTCGTTTACGCTAGCTAGCTAACTCACCGCAGCTGCGTATTCTAAATAATGCTGCGAGTGGGGCTTGAATGTCGTCTGCGTCTGCGCAGGCAACTGTTATATCATTTCGTCTCATCTCGTTTTGGTCAATGAAAATGAAGAGACATTTTAGCATAGTTTTTATTTTGTAAACCACATTTAGTCTCGTTTTTATTCGTCAACAATATTGCATTATACATTTAATTATAGTCATCGTCACATGACCAGCATTTACGTTGCGTCTCGTCTCGTTTTCGTCGCGTGATAAAGGTTTGTTGACGACGATATTTCGTCATAATTTATGTTGACGAAAGCAACACTAGTTAAATTTCACCGTGGCTCTTGAAATATGATGGAAATCTCATCATGGATAATTTCGTCGATGATTTATTCAGATGATGAGGTTGAAAAAGTCAAAAAGTCCTATTTCTTATATGACTAAATGTCTTGTAGCCTATATGTTGTTCAAAGCTGGTGTAATGGATAAGACTCCTCTGGACCTCCATATTATGGCTCTGTGATGGATCAGACTTCACAAAGCTTATAAAACCCTTACACTTGGACATTGTTTTCTTCTCACATCTTTGGGTCCATCTGACAAATCAAAGCCTCACCGTAATAGCAAAATGACAGCTAACAATGTGTGATTTTCCACCAATCTTTTGTCTGATTCACTCTCAACACCAACACCTACAGAAGACAGCTCTTTACTGGAGCTAAAACTGGCTAAACAGAGAACAACACACTGAACGACTGAAGCTCTAGTGGTAGGCGATCCTTCAAATCCCACAAATTAGCAATAAACATAAAGTAGGGCTGAGGCTGATGGGAATGTCATTAGTTTTGCATAAACCAATATAGCAGATATAGCCATATATAATTTCTGACCTGAGGATGGTGCTAGAGGAAAAGTCAGAGGATTAACAGTTACTACACTTCATAAGGAAAGTAAATTGTGTTCCAACCCATCTGCTACTTGTCAAGACATTTCACTGAATAATATAAACTTGAGGGACCTTGAAAATCTTTTGGCAGGTTGGTCTTACTCACTGTTTGTACTTACACGAAACCTAACACCATTTAATTTTTATAAAACCTAAATAATCGTGAGCGAGAGACCACCGCGTCTAAACATGTTCTGCACTGTAAAGGCTTGCACAGGCGCACTGATGGCTTGTGTTGCTGGAGATTCCTAAGATAAGGCACGAAAAAGAGTGCATAACTTTTTTAAGATAGCATGCAAACCGTTGTATGACGATACATTGCTTGTGATGGTGCTAGAGGAAAAGTCAGGGAACCACCAAAATTAGGAGGATTCGTTCTCAGGTGCAACAAATTCCTATACAAATTTCATTCAACAGTTTTTCATATATTTTAGACTGGACTCAAAGTGGTGGACCATCAAACAGACATCCATAAAGCCACAGGGCTAAAAAGACAGTATTCGTATCCGAATCTAATGATAACTATGTGAAGGATAACATAACATGAGAGCAGGTGAGGTTAAATACTTAATTCTTCAGAGTTTGTAATGTGGTTGGGGGCAGGAGTACTTTCACTTTTTTTACTTCAGAAGAAAACTTGCTCACCTGTGAGTTGAACCTCAGCTGACAAACGCTGCAGGAGACGTGCTTCCTCTTTACGGTGGGAGGGAGGCCGAGGGTGTGATGGAGGACGGCTTTCTGCACGGGGTCCATCTGGAGGACGGAGGGAGACACAGGGAGAGGCTAATTAAAACTGTGCTAAAGCAGACCTGTAAATCACATTCACTACTCCATCGCTCACTGAGCTGTAAAGAAAAAAAACAGGCTGCCTGGAGCTTTTTAGAAAGCTGGCCATTCATCTTTCGCTTCAACAGGTGCTTTGTGGCTCAGACATTAACACAGACATATCAAGAATCAATGCCCCATTTCCAAACTTGAGGCACACACTATCCATGTTTCACTGTAGGGACTTTACTGGAATGGACGTAGACAAAATCCCTCAAGTGAGCACTTTAAATACACCATTGGCATTATTGCATCTCTATGCATTTCTATATTATTATCAACACTCTCCAGAACATACAAAAAAACAACAATAAAGTTAACCTGCAAACAATAATTGTCTGTGTAGCCACCATCTGCTTACCTTATTTTAAAGTATTTGATAGCTGTCCAAAAATATATAAAATATAAAAAAAAAAGTATTTGGTGAATAATTAAAAAATATTCCTTCATTGTGATCAGTGTGGCCCGATGAGTTTATTGCCTATAGCTCATTAAACTATCAAAGCAGCGAAGAACAGGACCACACACACAAACATCTTTGTCTTTGGCAGAAGCTTTTGTTCAAAGCGAGATACAAATGAGTTACAATGCAAGTCACGGTAGATCAAGGAGAAGCCATCAACACTCTTCTGTTCCATTTTCCACCTGACACAAGTGCAACAAGGCTTGCAGGGCCATGAAGTAACATGTAAGTGCCTAGCAAATGACAATCTTAGAGCTAGAGAAGGATAGAGAGAAAGAGTAACAAGCTGTTGCTCCTGAATAAAATCAATTCATTGTGTGGATTGCAGTGAAGATATACTGTAAATCAGCTAACGCTGCTTTTGGAAGAGAGCCAAGTTCTATGGCGTGGCAGCACAAGCAATATCACGCTGCAGCTTCACAGATAATACCTGTTGGCAAGATAAATTCATTGGGCCCTTGAATTGGTTCACCATGGATGCCATTAAATCCTATGCACTGCAAGCAAGCCCAACAGAAAAAATGCAAATTAGATTAAATTAGATTCAACTTTGTTGTCATTGTGCAGATTACAAGTACAAAGAAAAGGAAATGCAGTTTGCGTCTAACCATAATGCAATGTGATATACAAAGTATATACAGGTGGTGCATAGGCAGGACAAGAAATATATAGCAGTGTTATAAGAGCAGAATAAATATGGCTATGTAATATGAACAATGTATGAACAACATGTACAGATATGTGCAATGTAGTAGCAGTGACATTATACTAGCAGTAAGAATAATAAGAAAATGACACACATTGTTTCAGAAAAGTTGAAAAATATTGAAGAATTATTGTAAAGTTACCTGAGATTATACACAAAGAACATAAGCACACAAACAAAAAGGCATCTGCCACACAAATATATATTTTTTATTTTTAGGACTAACTAGGAGTGAACAGGCTACTGCATTGCTGCACGCTGCTTGTCTGGTTGCCATGGGCCTCCCTCTGTGTGGTGACAAGGCTTTGGGCAATGAACAAACACATGTGCCTCACCGAGAAAGTGCCTCAATAGGCACCACTTGACTGCAGAGGGAGGAAAGGTGCTGGCGGTGTGTGGGAGGATTAATCCACCTTGACAATTGTGCTGCAGAAGGTAGTTACCCTGATGTTACACGGTCACCTTCTGTGGATGCTGTCTGGCTGAACTGAGGCTGTTTTTCAAATATTGGAATTTTGAAAGTATTTGTGTGCAGAGGTAGAAGAAGTTGATAACTACTGGTGCTTCAAGTAGAACCGCACAGTAATCTTTACATAAATGTCTTATCGCATTCTCTATTGATTCATGTGATATATCAGTGCAGTGGCTCTACAATAAATCCAAGTTTTTGTTGACAATGCGTCAGTGAGAAGTTGATTCCACTCTTCAGGTTAGGGTTAGGGTTAGGGTTAACCCCTCAGTCTGGAGTTAGAGTTAGGGTTAACCCTAACCCTTGATGTTGTAGTTGGTGTTGGTGCTGGTCTATACTCAAAGGTATTCCTAATATTTTGATTTTCACCCACACTGGCAGTTGAACCAGCGAAACAATCCCTGAAGCGCTGAGGCAGGAAGGAGAGTAATCATGTGCAGGTGAGAGCAATGGCTGGAAAGCTACAGCAGCTTGGCAAAACAGACAATCTGGCCAAGACTGGCTGAAAACTGGTCTCCATATTTACGCTGTGACGGACTGAATGAGGAGCAGCTGGGTGACGTGGGTCAGGCGATCTCTAGAGGACGTAAACTCACTGAGGGCGACTACAGGGCATGTGATGAAAAAAAGAAACATGGGATTGAAATGTGCAGAAAAGACACACACAGTTGGAGGAGGATAAGAAGGGGCTGAAGAGAGGGAAGAGGGAGGCAGTGCAGACATCGCCATAGCAGACTCCAAACATCCCTCCAGGCCGGTCAGGGTGCCACCAAGAACTTGGAAACCGAGTGACTTGGCTCAGAGGGACTGGATGGTGGAGAACTGGGTCCAGAGGAAGAACTGACTGAGGCAGAGAGCAGGGGGAAACAAACTTGGACGGAGGCCTAATGGAGACAAACTGGAACTGAAGCTCAGAAAAGCCGGGCGAACAGATGCAGACTCTCTAAGAGAAATAGAAGCAGCCTCTGGTACAGTAAGTAAACATGACATTGGTCTGAAGGGGATGCGGACTCTGAAAGAGAGACTGATACAGGCTTGGACTGACTCTCGCCACATGCGGCTTTAGGCTCAGACTGTGACAACGAAAGAGCCACTGAATAAAAACAGCAAAAACTGGTTCTGAGGAGACCCATTTAGGTTCAAACAGAGAAGCAGAAACAATCTGCCAGAGACCAATTTAGGAAGCAAAAAGGTTCATCCACGTTCAGACTTAAAACAGACTCAATTAGGTGAAAAACCAGCCACCATAAAAATGGTGTAATAATTGTTTAAATATGGGGATACCAGCACACATTTTTAGGAAGTCTCTTAAGGAAGGTGTAGTATCTGGACTTATAACGGACCTTTTATAAACTTTGTCTTAAGTTTTTGGTAACAAAGAAACTCGTATGAACTTTAGCCTACATTCGCTGGACACTTCTCTGGAAACATCTGGAAAGAATTAGGGATGCCCTTGTTGGCTTGGTTCCAAAAGGATGATAGCCATTGGTCAAAGTATTGTTTCCTCCCCCATCTATGTTACACACATTATAGAATATATACCATGTTAAAACAAAGAAAGTCAGAGGACCACTGGAGAATTGGGAAAACAGGTCCTCTCCGAGCTCTGCAGGGCTTGTCAAATGATGCTGATTTCTTCAATGTAAATAAACCTTTATAATCAAGAAACAGTGTCGGAGGATTCCTTTCCACACAGCAACGCAGCATCGCTACCAATTATACCACAAAGACATTTATATTGTTGCACTTGGTTGTATACATGAAAGGTGACAAAAATAGTTGTGTAAAAAAAGCTTCTGTCTTCCAAAGAACTAGCAGCATAAAATGATCACGGTATCCATCACTGCAATCCAAACAAGGAATTCATTTTATCCTTAAGCAACTCCGCAACTCAATTTTCCATTGTCAGAGAGCAGTTTCACATCAGCTACTTCACCTTGTAGCACTTGTGGCAGGTGAAATGTGGCACAGAGTGTTGAGGCACTTGTTAGTTAAGGCTTCTCCTTGATCTGCCATGGCTTACATTGTACCTCATATTTGTATGTTGTTTTGTACAACATCATCTGCCAAATGAATGAATGTGAATGTAATCAGGAGGACGTCAGCCTCGTATGTGCGGCTCTGATAGTTTAATGAGCTGTAAGCAAAAAGAGCTTGAGAGAGAACAGAGTACAGCTGGTCAATTGCTGCGTTGGTGTGAATGTGTTTCTGAAAGTTACATAAATTGTCTCCAATTCTGACGTCGAAAAGGTGTGCGGGGAGGGAGTTTCCAAAGCTGTCTAACCATCTGACAAGCTGTTCTGATGAAGTATACTGGTGCCTTTAGACACAGAAACAGGTTCAGGACAAAGACAAAGAAAAAAGTATCAGATTCAGACGGAAGCTGTTTCTCATAAACAAATCAAAGTTTGCACATTTTCCAGAATTTCCCTTTCACAAAAAAGAGATTGTCCACATAATACGGGTTCTCACCTACTGGAAATACTCGGATGCGGTTTACACCGCGGGCACGTAGCCAGTTTGTGATTTGTCATAAACGACCATGTCCCTTGCCATTCCTTGAATTTGACTGACAATTTCAGAATCTTGTCGTCTCAAGTTAAACATTTCCGTCGCCGTCTTTATGTAAATCAACCTTCTTCTTCAACCTTACTTTTTTTTTTTTCCAGAATGGTGTAAGCTGCATGATTGAAACGTCATTAACACGCCCACTTGCTTGCCGTGAATTCTCATGTCTCAATGACATGCCATATTCACATATGGGCTCAATTTGACATTACGCAGACTTTGTACTAGGGAGCTGACAGTGTAAAGTCCACTTAATGCCCGGACATTTGCATTGTCACATACAGCTCCTCCAGGTAATGTCTAGATAATTTCAGGGTTGCAGTGCATGTGTTTGCATGTGTGCTTCAGAAGGAGGGACAGCAGGGACATATTGTGGATTTATTGCAGGGTAGTAATGTGTTGCTGGAGTTATGAGCTCCCAATATGGTTCTGACTTTGACATCAGATTTAATGCCAAAAAAACGCAATAAAAAAGTTGTTCATTACTGATGCTCTTTGAGTGAGCAGTGAAGTCAAAATCTGTAAGTATGTATTTAAATACAGTGCTTTACACTAAATTACGTATATTTTTCTTCCTGTTTAATCGCCTGCATCTTTTTCTTTCATATACTAATAAAAACATGTCTCAAATAAAGTGAGTTGTCACAGTAATATTTTTGAACGGTTCCACTTAATTTCTGACACAACGATTCATACATGTAATCAAAATCATGCTTCAATAAAATGTTCCTCTCACAGCAAAAACAATTACAGCAATTGAGCTGTCAGCGAAGTGAGGCAGTCTCACATGAATCACTCACAGTGCTTATGTTCACAGACAATGCTCAGTATCACAAAGTAGTCCTTGGTGGGTGTTTTTCAGACACTAATGTTCCACTGTGGCACTCAACATTAAAGGTTTTCTGAGGAATGGCATTGTGTTTCAGCACTGCAGTAAATTTATATTTCTGATAGGAACAGAGTGTGTTGACACACATCAACACGGTGCCGGTCTGCAGGGAGAGTGTATGTGGTTTTCAGTACCAATTAGTAGTATGGACCAGGATCAGTTTCACAAATTGCCAGAACCGGAACAGATGCTACATGCTCATGCTTTGAGCCGCTTCGTTGTTAAAGAAGTCGCCAGCAAAACACATACACAAAGTAAAGTGCTACCCAAAAAAGCTCTGATAAACCAATTGTATCCGACCTGCTTGGCACCAAACAGCAAACAGACTCAGTTAGCCACTAGCTGGTGAACATAGTGGTGCATTTAGTAGCTAAGGAGCCAGATATTTCCCTCAGGAGTCGGCGGAGGTAAAAGTAGAATGAATATGGGGCTTAACATTCATCAGGTCACTAGAAACACAAATCTAAATGAATTCTAATGTTGCGTCATGTCTGCTGCATGTGTAATTAGGCCATAGCACATTCATCATATCAGCTTTAGAAGGTGATGATATGTTGAGTATGATCCACTGCCTGTAAGTGCCAAAAAACTAAATTCATGCAGCTATAAGGCAGGAACAGGTCCTTAGTTTTGCTCTTAAGGTGCATCCAGATATAACAGAAAATGGAATTAAGAGACGGCATAAAGAGACAATAAAAGCTTTTACAACTTTAGCACTACAGTATTCAAGGGTAGAATGATCTAACACTCCTACGTAACAGACGGGGAAAAAATTGGCTTTTAATGAAGAATAAATTTACTCAAAATGAAACAAAATATACAGTACAGCATTTGAAAGTAGCTCCTGTCAGGAAGGAACATCTAGAATAGCAAAGATGACTGAGTGCATATCACTTTCATATTAACAACATCAGCTCTTTTGTTCCATTAATTGCTATGCTATGCACAATCAGCATTATGAAACGCTGCACTCACTGTGTAGGCAAAGTCAAAGAGGTAGGAGCAAATAACGCCCACTTGCTCAGTTGAAATGCATGTAATGATGTACATTGAAATGTGCAGCTTCTCACCCTGAAAACACAGAAGAGTCTGCATTACGTTACCAGAGCAGGGACTCTCCTCTGCCTCTGCCCTGACACACTTTGTTTCCAAATTGGAAAGAAAGAGAGTGTTATGCAAGAGTCCACCTTTGTACTGTAAATCTCACCCAAGTTTTTGGGAAGGGAGAAGGGGATGACACATGGAGTTGGCGAGGGTCGCTGGCAAGAGTAAAACACTACAGCAGAGAACCAAACGCACTGCAGCCTGCTGGGAAACTGGGGCCTGAGCTCTGGAAAGCTCCTGCCAGTTAAAAACATCTGGGCCACGAGAGAACGGATGACCTCTTAGTAGAAACACGCATCGGCATAGAAACATGTTATTTCTCCTTCAGTCTGGTGCAGATGCTGTGAAATGAATTCGTGAGGCCAAAAGAAATGGCAGAATCCTGCAAAATGATCAGGAGAAATTTAAGTACGTGGCACTATCATTAATCATTGGGTATAAAGCGAAGAAAAAAAGGGATGAAATGTTCTTTATCCAGCGTGCTATTCTTGGCCGCTAATTTACGGACAACTCAGCACCACAATTTCACCACCTCCTGTGTATTGTTTTACATGTATCTCTTTAAGATTTATTCATGTAGCATTTCATTCCCTCCCCGCACTAAAACATGATGTGTTCAGGCCCCGTCTGAGGAGAGCAGCTGCTGTGCCAGGGACACGTTATTCCCTGAGCTCCTGCTCCCATCAGCCACCCACTGAGCCACACACTCCGCATGGGCCACGCCTGCCAGGGACGGAAATGTCGCCGGAGCAAATGTACCGTGACACACATATAAAGCACGAGGAACCACATAAGTACGAACACCCACGCACACGCCAAAGCATATCACGCATGCCCATTTTCAAGCCTGCAGCAGCGTACAGTGCACGCTAAATTCAGTGTCATCTTTCAAATCACTTCCTCAAGCTCTAATATGGAATTTTTTTCTCAGTTGGTTGAGTTCCAGCAATAACACTTGTCAATCATCCTGATGAGCTGTCTGCCTTGAAACAGCCTCCCGCCTGAGGTAATGGTAAAGCCGCCGCAGACGATCAGAGAGCAGGTGGCAAACACAGACAATCTGCAATTAAAGAAAAATAAATGTTTGCAGTTCCTCTGAACAGGTCTTGGGCTCACATAAACATCCTTAAAATTGTTCAAAAAGCAATTTCGGGTACAAATAAAGGGTTTAGGATCTTACACATAGAATCAAAGACACAACCAGTAATGTGTATATGGTAGCTTATTTACTATTTGAATGTACAAATGTTGCATAATGCAGCTTTAAATTGCTTTTTTTGTATTTGTTGTTATCCTGCGCTCTTAATGTGTTCTAGTTCCCTAAATCAGTACTCCTAATCTTTTATTTATCTCACATACTCACTTTTTTTCAATCAACAATTTCCTTTGTCTTACCTTTTTTGGCGGCAGTAGCTCAGTCCGTGGGGACTTGGCTTTGGAACCGGAGAGTCGCCAGTTCAAGTCATTCAGACTGATAGATAACGGACCAAGTATGAAGGGTGGACTGGTAGCTGGAGAGGTGCCAGTTCACCTCCTGGGCATTGCCAAAGTGCCCTTGAGCAAGGCACCAAACCCCCAACTGCTCAGGGCGCCTGTATATTGGCAGCTCCCTCGCTCTGACATCTCTCCAATGGATGCATGTGTGCGTATTTCCTATGTGTGTGTGTGTGTGTGTGTGTGTGTGCATATAAAAATAATAGTAATAAAAATAAGTGTATGATAAGTGAAAATGTTGAATTTTCCAAAGAGGGGTTAATAAGGTATACATAGATTTTTTTTCTCTCTTTCCTTTTTCGTTCATTTACGAAATTTCAGATTAATTTGACCATGAAGTCAAATCTAAAAGCACATTTTAAAGCTTGCAGATAAGTGAAATATTTTACATTTTACTTTCATTTGCTAGCTTTCAGAGACAATGTATCGTAACGATGTAAGTGAATCTATTTTCTCTGTGGGCGTCTCATTTCACTGGTCCGTCTGTCTTTGATTCGCACTGATGTGTCTCTGTCTCTGTCTCTGTGTCGACAGCGAGGGAGAATAAGCAGGTTATTTGCCGGATACTATCTGACAGCCCACAGAAGGCCTGTCCGTCTCAAAGTTCAGCAAAGCAGCCGCCGCGGATGTTCCCCCGCTCAACGCTGCCGGATAATGTGACAGGACAAGACAGTGATGAGCTGAGATGGCGGTCGAGAAAGGCTGTCTTTTACAACTGACGACTGATAAAAGGGACAAAAACACACACTAAGTGCTATCTGTTTTGGTCGCACAAGGCTTCGTATGCCAACCGTCCCTGATGTCGGTTTGTGTGTGACAGAAGGAGTTTGTGCAGCACAAAGAAGCTGGCACAAAAAAAAAAAAAAAAAAAAAAAAAACTCAACAAAAGATCAAATAATCAATTACGTGACATTTTGGTTTAATTCGGTTGTCTGAACACTGTCTGAGGGGATTACACAATCTCTTTGAAGGAGCAAAGCAGTTAGTCACAGTTGTACTGCCCCACAGCATGAATGTGTGTTCTTTATCCTGCATCGTGTATGAGCTTTGTTTTTTATTACGTGGTGTAAGTCATATTTGCTCCTTACAAAAAAATCACAATCCACAGTAAAATAAAATCAGGTTTTCTCTTCTACCTTTTCACTCTGCAATAACGATCTCTAAGTTATTTATTATTGATGCTATTATGTTTTGTTTACATCAATAAAGAAGTAAAACCGGTGTGCAGTTTGTTAATCATCTCATAAGCAGCACATAAAATGGTGGTTTTCTATCAACAGTATAACTCACCTCTTTTTTTAATTATGCATGTGAATGTATATACATCATTTGTGTGGTCAAACAAATTACAGACTAGACGATACTGGAGTTATAAATCTGCTTTCTATGAACACAACTGGAAGTAGTAACCCACTCATCTTCTAGATATACAGTAGAAACAAGTCCAACAATGACTTGACCATGTTTTTGGATCTATCGCCTCTATGTTAAAGGTTGAGGTGCTTTCTCACTGAACCTGTGCACTTTGGTTAAAACTATAGTCTCACATTGCCAGACCTTCCTCCATAGCGCTGCGCATGAGGGTCTGGCTAATCCACAGTATTCTGTGATGGGAGAACAATTTGCTGTGGTGTATTGGCATGTCTTTAAACCAATCACAATCATCGCAAGACGGAGCCACGGTTGCTTTAGTAGTGCGAGAGAAAACTCAGATTGGACAGATAGTCTAGCTAGCTGTCTGGATTTACCCTGCAGAGATCTGAGGAGCAGTTAACCATAGTCCTCAGAAATCAAGTTTAGAATGCCAACACAAAGAAAGCGGAAGGTAACGGACACCTGGGCGAAAAGAGGGAATTTCGAGCAGCGACGGAGCAATCCTGGAAGTAGAATATCGTGGATGTAGGTTAAAACAAACTCTGGTGTGGTTTGTTTGGGCTGGTGTGAAAGCTGTTCATTGAACCCTGGTGGGGTTTATTTGTATATGGTTCCATCACAGGAGTTTTTGATAGTAAATGTAAATTGATTTTAGCATGATTTCAAAAACTAAAAACTACTGTTGAATCTGCTGATCATGATCTGTTCACGAAGCGATATTATATCCAATCTATATAAATCATGATTACATTTATGCAAATCATTTGGGAACTATGGTAACCATGCAGGGATTTCCCCTCAATCAATCAGTCCAAAACTGTTAAAACCGAAGTCTGCTGTGCTTGTTTCTTACTGTGTGTACTTCAGTTCATTAAGCCCATTAAAAAGTGAGCGACCTAAAGATCCCCCAGTAATATCCTGCAGATTATTGCTGAACAAGACGCCTCTTTTTCATTATGCACAACATGCTGTCGATTTGCAATCTAATAATACTAATAACGCTCATAATGAGTAATTTCTTTGTGAGCTCCTTGTGACACCAGAGAACAGAAATAGACACATTAAAGCATTAAGTGCAGCAGAGTCTCGCATTACCAGACCTATCTCCACTTATCTATACTGGGATAAGTGAGGAAATGCTCTGGCTTGTTTGTATTTCTTTAAACCAATCACAGCCGTCCTGGGCAGCTTGAAGCCCCGAATGCAGCAATGATGCCACTGCAAAAATAGATAGTGAAAAGGGGAGGGCTTTTCTGCACATCTGTGCACATTCAGTGAGCTGGACTAAGTACAGCATGACCGGCTGTTAGTCATCTGACTTTGATTTCCCCAGGTGGGTCCTGATCTGATGATGCAGGATGACAATCGTCAAAACTGCTTAATCAATGAGTTATCTGCAGTCTGTTTGACTTCATGTGTTTTGGTTTCTTTGTAAAAAAAAAAAAAATCCGTGTGAACACGAACCAGACCAGAACTAAAAGGCAACTATGTATATTTTTTTCTCTTTCTCACATTAACCAAACTGCAAATGTGAAAGCACCCTAAAACCTGTATTAGGGAAAGATTGCCGTCATGGTTAAAAAAAAAAAAAATGTTGACTGCAGATAGGAGACGGGACGTGAACCGCATCCTCTGGTGCCAAATTCTCACACTTTCATAGCCCAACTATACACCCTGTAGTCAGTATTCATATGACCACAAGAGGAAAAAAATAAATTATATATATATATATATATATATATATATACAGTGTATATAGGTCGTTTTAGGTGGCTGATGCTGTCATTTTTGTGATTGGCACAGTATCATTTTGAAAAACAATGACATGACAATTAATGCTCAGTTTATTTGCAGAGAAACACCGGTGAACTTCAGCTGTGGCTACCTGTTTGAGCAGCCGGATTGGTTACTACTATATTTTACTCCTGTCTGTAGCTGTGCTAAGTTTGCAGATGGGTTTAAACTAGTGCTGTCAAACAATTAAAATATTTAATCGCGATTAATCGCATTAATGTCATAGTTAACTCGCAATTGATTGTTATTAATTAATTAATTAATTAATTTTATTTATTCTAAATGTCCCTTGATTTCTTTTTGTCCCATTATTTTTTCTCATTTTAATGCTCTTATCAACATGGAAAATTGGATCGGCTTGCTTTGTGCAAATGTTTTTTTATTGAAAACAACATTGGCATATACTGTAGTGTTCAATTTCTAACTAACATTCTCACTTGGACCCATTTAAATATGACTGCAGTAAGTTTGTTCTTAGTTGTGGTATCCATGTGCTTCTGTCTGAAGTCATCCATTGTCGCCTGGCTTTGACGAGGGGGCGGAGAATTCGCAACAGCTGTGTGCTTGGCCACGAAGTGGTATTTCCTACCGGACATGCTGCGAGGATCAGTTCACAACGACAAAACACACAGATCACTTTGGTCTTGTCAATGGAACCATTTGGCAACTTTTTAAAAGTAAACTTTCCATTCAGAATCATCCACTCAAAACGTAACGTTAGCCTGCTACTCTTTGGCCGGCTCGCAAGCCCAAACAAGTGAGTGCGGCGTGCCTGTTGTTTTGTTTGCGGTCTAGCTAGATCCGGTGGGGTGTTGTAGTTTTTCTAACGTTATTAGTTGTTGCAACAGCATGTGAAAAAAACGAAATTTTGCTAGGCCAAAAAGAACGTTAATCTTGTGATAAAAAAATTGACGCTGTTAAAATGGGTTTGCGTTAATAACGCGTTTAACTGACAGCACTAGCTTTAACTGAATTTCACCTGGATTGTAAAAAATTCTGTTTTTACAGTAAACAATGTCATTTTGCAGTAATCAAAAGAGAAGAGGAAAATTGGACAATGAGAACAAATCAGCTGCTGAATTAACGCTGATTTAACGTTGGATAAAAACAGGCACATAACATAATGAGCCCACACAAAAGCCAAACCGACTGCACATACCTATGCATTTTAATATTAAGGAATTTATTGCAGAACCAGCTCTATAATGATATCATGCTAAGGTGTATGTCATGCGTAGAGCTGCTGGATAGCACATATCTGTCCAACAGACGCCTGTGTTTTGATAATTTATACACAATGTAGGCTATATTTGAAACGTGTATGACTGAGGCATGTAGTGTTTATACTGGGTCTTCTCTTCACATGCTCCGGAGGCACAGAGGAATCTATTCTGTAAAAGCAAGCAAGGTATATAATATAAACATTCATATCTGTTAAAATACATACAGAAAGAAAGAGTGACTGGTCAATGATGGCTCCACTGGTGAGGTCTATTCACGGCCGCCAGCCTCGCTTACTATTAACTAAAGTGGGATAAATGACCTGTCAAATGTAATCCTCGCCCCTATGTGTCTCCCATTTACCTCGGCCGTCTGACCCAGTCCATTAGCTCATCATCAGCTGATGTCATAGCTTGTTGCCACACGGGAAGGACTTTGGGAACTAGCAAGTCAAATGCGAGGGGGGATTTCATTGGTTTATAACAACAAGAACAGGCTTCCAGGTGTTCGCAGAAAAACACAGAACATTATGATAAAGGAGGAAAAGAGGGGAGTGACCACCAAAATATTACGCCAGTGAAGGTATCAGGTAGAAAATGTAGCAACTGAGACCAGCTTTGAGGTTTCAAAAGTACCACAATAACTCAACATTAAATCACTAAAGCCAGTGTGCAATTTTTTTCAGATATTAGACTAGGAGCCCCAAAACTGACAAATTAGATTAGATTGACTTTTTTGTCTGCGTCATTGGAAATCTGTCTTTGGCTTAGTACAGCAAGGTACATACAATACCCATAACACAACACACCATTACAAATAGTGCAAATTGGTAGGTAGCAGCAAATAAGCTAACACTAGAGAGCAAATCTTCTAACAGTTGTTCCCAGATGCAGTCATTCTATGTCCAATGTATGTATGGCATTTGGATATACATTTAGTAAAATGTAATACACCAATACATAATATTGTTAGTTAAATATGTAAAATGGGAAGGGAAGAAACTGTGCTTTAAATTCATAAAATCTGCTTTCTGTCTTAAATCCTAAAGATCTATTTGGTCAGCTTCAAACTTTTTGGGGAAAAGTCTGTTTTACTTGGTAAATAAACTTGTTTATCTGCGTCTCTGACTGAAGGATCCCCTCTTGTACATCAAACTCAAACAGGTACATGTACGTGTGTTTAGCATTTTGTATAAATATTTCAGTCCCAATTAGTAATCACAGAAAAATGAGGAGTCAGGGACAATGTAAAATAGATCTTATGAACATGTCTCATTTTTTTTTTAAGCCAGGTTGCTTAGTGATGGCAATTAGGAAATAGAATTGCCAAATGAAGGTGAAAAGACACTGCATGGGCCAAATGGATGTGTTTTATTGTCATATCACTCTTATTTTCTTTCACCGTCTTTCTTTCTTTGTTCTGATATTCACTTTCACTGTCTTTTTTTCTTTCTTTTTACATTTTCTTTCACTGTCTTTCTTTCTTTGTTTATATATCTATGACTATGTTCTCCGCCCTCCAACACTCAGCCCCTCCTTCTCCCCCCCTTTCGATTTCTTTCTCCATTTTTCTGTAACCCGGACCCTTTTTGCCTTCCCTCCTTGCTCTGCTCTCTTTGCACTTCTCTCTCACAAACACAATGTTTTTCACCAGGTATGAATGTTCCCTCCAGATTCTCCCATTGCTCCACCGCTGACCCCTCTCACACCACTGGGCCTCATCAGGATGAAATATTGAACTGGGAGAGCTCCCTTAAGGCATTTGGCAGCCTCACAGTCTGTCCCCTGTCCAGCTGAGGTGAAAGATAACAATGTAGCACCGTAAGCCCCCTCTGCACCAGGTCCTCCCATAACCTTAAAGCATCACGCCCCATTCAGCACCAGCAGAGCGTCCCAACAGTCAGCTGTTATGGTGATAAAACTGGCTGCAATGCTACATAAACTAAAGTGATTATTCATTACATTTTCATCTAATTGAAGGTCTATTGGCTTCTCTCTGTGGCCAACTGCTATGAAATATAGATACAGTACATATATATCAGTTTTGCCACCAGTGAATCACAGCTTTTACATCTGCCATTTTACAAAAAGAACTCCAGATAGAACCATGTCAAATACTGCACAGGAATTGACACCTGCAGCTGTTCTTTGTGTTTATTGCTAATTAGCAAATGTCACCATGTTAACGCACCACACGAAGAAGGTGAGCGTAGTAAACTTATATCTGCTAAACATCAGCATGCAAGCAGAATGTCATTGTGAGCATGTTGCTGGCATTAGCATTTAGCTCAAAGCACCACAGTGCCTACACTCTCCCAGAGCTGCTAGCATGACAGTGGACTCCTGAGCTATGTTCTGCGTTGAATCTATGCCCTAGGTACGCTGTAGCCTGATGGGCACCTCCCAAGAAATGTCGCAGACCACAGCGATTGTGATTGGTCTGCTTGGCTGGGCTTGAAAGCGTCGCATTTCCCTCTACTCATTTCCAGGTTCTCCTTCTCCGTGAACAACATGGAATCAAGGAGAAGGTTAAATAACTTTTCCTGCTACTGATTTCCGACCGTGATCAGAAAGCACTTTGTTTCTCCATCTCTATCTCCAGAGTTGGTACTCGCTGTGAAGCTAATCCTGTCACTCTCTCACTCACTCTACCACACACTCCCCACGCACACACACATACCGGCTATTGTCTTAAAGAGATACGCTAGACCGATGCAGAGAAAACCAGCGCACAAGTATGAATCCTCACAACATCGTAGGCCACTTACGTAGGCTATGGAGCTGTACGCAGAGCCTACACTACCGGTCAAAAGTTTGGGGTCACTTAGAAATTTCCATTCCACTCCATTCCAGACACAATACCTGCTGAGATCAGTTGTATTTTTTTTTTAACCAGGGCAGCAGTTTTCAGATTACATTATTTGCTTACATAATTGCAAAAGGGTTCTTGACTGTTGTAGAAAGAAGTGTCTGAAGAAACACTTGAAATTCATGCTTTTTGGTCTAAACGTCATACCCAAATTAAAAGTGGTACAGCTCCCATATACTTTGACACTCAGGGGTGTGCCTGATATCATTGGAAAGGTGATTGATGTGGGTTTGTTTGTGTATTTGAGAAGTGTTGTATTTTGTAGTTTTTTGGCTTTTTTATTTGCACTTTTCAAATAGACATAAAAAAACGCACAGACATATTTGTAGAAAAGAATTCATATAAAATCCATTTTTGAGTCTTTTAGCTTCTGAATTTTTTTCTGTAGTAAGCTGAGACGTGGCTAATGCTGTGTTGTCTGTCACCTGTCAGATGTGTTTACAGCAGTGTATTTTAATAATTTTACAGATTTATAACTTGGACAGAAATAGAAAATCTCCATTCTAGCCTCTGTAACTCTGTGTCAGTAAGGCCTAGAATCGCCCTGACACTTGTAACAAAAACTTGTGAATGTTTCCTTTCCAATGATATCAGGCACACCCCTAAGTGTCAAAGTATATGGGAGCTGTACCACTTTTAATTTGGGTATGACGTTTAGACCAAAAAGCATGAATTTCAAGTGTTTCTTCAGCCACTTCTGTCTACAACAGTCGAGAACCATTTTGCAATTATGTAAGCACATAATGTAATCTGAAAACTGCTGCCCTGATTAAAAAAAACAATGCAACTGATCTCTGCTGGTATTCTGTCTGGAATGGAAATTTCTAAGTGACCCCAAACTTTTGACCGGTAGTGTACGTACAACCATAAATCAGCCTTGAGTCTTGTTTCTATTTTGTTTTACATTGTTTCAGTCGGACCTTCATGAAGACCAGTTTGGTAGCCAAAACGGTCATATTTTATGCTGCAGTGGACTAAATACATGACTACGAACATCCTGTAGCGGCAGAGCACATTGGACTAAGACCTAACCACGCCTTAAAGTTTATATCTCAATCTCCAAATCCAAAATGCTTGAGTTCATTTAAGGTGAGGCTTTTAAATGTACTCCATAGGGGTGAGTTAATGTTTTCCCAATACTACAGAGCCTATTAAAAGCAAACACTCTTGTGTCATCAGTAAATGTGTAGTTTAGTAGTGATGACATTGCAGAGAGCTGATAGGGGGGTAAAATTGAACTGAAAAGCTTCCAATGCTGGGTATGCATCACTGAGACTGTAGCTTTACAGAAAAAGGAAAGAAACTCAAACTTCAACAGGAAAAGGTTGTTACAGTCCCGTCCACATTTCAATTAACAGGTGATCTCTCGGACATGCACGGATGTCAGCAAAACAACCAACATTGAAAACACATCATGAACATATTGGTTTTTGATGAGATGCATGTGCTTAAAAAAATATGTATTCTGCTTTTAGCATATACCGTAATAAGCTCTGGAATAGTGCAATGTCAGGACATTGAAAGTCTTTTTGCATATAAATCACGTGCAGTGAAACTCAAGCGGACAGAGTTCGATCGTGTTTCTGCTAAATTCCCTCACTGGCTAATTTCTAATCCATCATTCTATCAAAGTGCTTCAGCTACACCCACAGGATGGAGGAGAGTGTCTCACTCATGGCAGGGTTCAATAAAAACTAAGATGAAACGATTTATCTTCTCATAATATTCCACCATGAATATCAAACAAGGCTGATAGCGTGGTAATGAGAGAGGAGCCCGAGGAGCGTGGACATCTATTGGATTTCCAAAATCAATGCCCTCGGATAGAAAACTGCATGAGCCACCTGCAAACACTGGATCTTAACAATGCAACGTACACGCCGTATTCCTTGTAACTTTCCTCACAGGCCCTGCGGGGAATCAAGTTTCTAATTCTGCTTTCTTTGATGTTGGTATTCTTTAGCTTCACTTAATGCAGGGAAAGTTTGCTGAGCAAGCATGCTCTTTATCAACACTCCCTGCTTCTCATTTATTCCGTTATACATATTTAAGCATATGTGCTACAGTAAAGCTTTGCACTGTTAAATGCTGAGGCACTCATTGGCTGCATGTGAGGGGCTTCTCTTTGTGTTTTTTCCCTTCAAACTGCAACACAATGACGGCTATTGCATTTTTCAGGTATAGATTGCAAAGCAAGGAATTCAAAGCAATGACTTTCAGCCCAGTTTCTTCAACTCCAAGTCAGCTGCCATTTGTTATGGGGGCTCTGCAGCAGAAAGGATTTACGGTTGACCCTCGTTTGAGTTCTCTGGGCACACAGGGGACACATTTACATGAGCTCATTAGGAGAAAAACTTTGCTCTTGAAAAAAATACACATGAGAAAGCTTTACAGAGGAGGAAGTATCCCTGATGACAAACAGGGTTTGTCCAAAGACCTCATACAACTGCAGCCCCCGGGCTGCTTCATCAAAACGATGATTTAAGCCTGGGAGTTTTGTCACTCTCATAAATCCCCGGGTCAACCTTGTCTCCGTGCAAAAAGACACCGTTGAATTCTCCCTCTGGGACTTGTGTGTTTTTCATTATGGGAACAATGGCGTTGCAGGTGCAAACTGCTCGGACTGGCGCTCCAGCTGGTTCTGTTTTGACGGTGAAACATGGTCAGCGTGAGGCCAATCCTAACGCACGCACACACAGTTAAGGAGATTAACTGAAGGACGGATGTCAGAGATGGAACATGCTCAGCTCTGGGAAACTCTCACACAGCTGTCTTAAAGGGTAATAGTACTTGGCTTTCATATGTTTTCAATGGGCAGATTGGATAAACATTTCTTGGAAGCAGAAACAATCCCCGGTTGAGTTAAAATTTAAGAGGCAAAGAGAAACCACAACTTTTCTGGCTAAATAGCATCAGACTCAGGCCTCCAGTGAGGCTGTCAATGTGAGAGAGAAGAAGACAATATGAAGCCACAGCTCCCCTTATAAACTTACCAAAAAAATTATTTGGTTGCATAAATCTAATGCATTTCCAAATTCAACCCAGCTATAGTATCCCATAGTGATCTATGGTAATAATTCCCAACCTCTTTGGATTGGGACACTTTTAAGGAAAACAATGTTGACTGACAACCTTTTCTCACAGGTTGCATATGATTTTCAAAGGCCTGAGGAGGTAAAAACCATCCAGGATTTCACATTAAAAAAAGATTAGAGAAAGTGAGGAAAAAGTAAACAATCTGTGTGGCTGGAATACGTTTTTTTTCTTTTCTTTTTTCCAATCAACTGTGATCCACAGATTTTTCTCTAGACCCAAAGGCTCTCATGGGTGTGAACCGTGCAAAATCAAGGGCGCTGCTTTCACTCGTGAAGCTGTTTTGAAGAGTTCTCCCTTCTTTTCTTCCTCTGCACTCTTGTGCTCGAATGTTTGCTTATGGACATCTGTGCTAATCCTGTGCATGCCGAGCTGTTTTGGGTTTGTGTTCTTTTATGCAAAATGAAGCAAACTTATTTTGAGATATCTGACAGAAAAGTGAAAATAACTGTGGACTAGACAATACTGCATAATCTAATCTAGCTTCTATTATAATTGCATCCTCGCAGAAGGAGGGTTGACCACACTGACATGCCACAATTGTCCCCAAACTGTGACCATCGACCACCTCAACCAAGCTTCATCAGCATCATGTGTTTAACATTTGTAGTCACGCATGCAACAACTGGAAAGACAGCATTTTTAACTAACGCTGGCTTTTTCCGACACTTGTTTTCCAGCAGGACGACATTTGTGATAAACCTCAGAACCTCATGTCATCCAGGTCCTGTTCTTTTACTGTTGTTTTCAGAAATGTACTGAAGTCACTGTCTGTGACCACAATTGTCCTAAATCTAAACCTGCTGTTTTTAAATGCTACGTGCATACCTTCTTGAATTGTCAAACTGAGCAGTCCCTGTTTTAAGATGACCAGATGGGCATTTAAAGCGGACATATTTTTGTTATTGCCTCAAAGAATCCCAGGCACATGGCAACGTCATCAAATAATCAAAAACAGATTGCTTCTGTCTTCCATTCCTCTCCTACATCCAAGCATCTGATGTGCACAGTGTGTGCACTGAAACACAAGATGGAAACAAATATACATCACTGTCATTCGATTCAAACCCCCGTGTTCATCAGTTATAACACCGCGGTTGACATTCACATTATTTAAACACCCAGAGGAGCTTTGAGAGTTGTTAACCTGACTGCGGTGCCAGTGCCAGTAGGTTATAGAGACAAGGAGGAGACGCTGGACTACAGCGTTCGTCTGGGAAGCTGGCACTAAGCACCTCCATAAAAGATCATCTAGAGCTCCCCCGCTATTATCTCTGCATTCCACCGAGAGAGAGAGCTGTGAGCTGGAAGCTATCCACGGAGAGAGAGAGAGAGAGAGAAACAGTATCGTGGGAGAACACATCAAGACGAGCTCCACCAACATAAAGCTATCAGTCAGTTCAGAGGGGTTAAAAGGCCCCAGAGCATGGGCTAAATGATAAGGCCCGCTGCGGTGCACATTAGACAGATATGCACTCCACTGCACTCCAGCAGGTGTGACTGGCTGGAGGGAAGGCGGCTGGCACCGTGGTGGTCCCGCTCGCGCTCTAGCTTTGATCATTCCCCGCCGTTTTGTTGGCTCGCGCGCTTCCCCCCGGGAATACAATTTATAGTATCCATTAGATGTTTATGAGACATGTGTAAATCAAATGAGAGTCTGCAAAACAGTCCCCACTCACCCTTTGTACTTTTCATTTCATCATCATACAGAGCACGGTCAGGGCGAGCAGTTGTCATTTAAAGGTCAACAAGAGGAAAAAAAGAAAAAAAGGATCAAGCTAAAGAGAGGGAGGAGCTGCTGGTTCTGGAAGTTTTTATTTACCACCATTAAATCCTTTTTGAAGATTTTCTTGAGTGATGATCAAAATGTTCCAAAACAGAATCGGAGTCTCTTTGATAATGTAACAACACGTTGGTTTAGATTAGAGTAGATCACACGTTACTGTCAGAAAAAGTGTCTATTGTAGACAAATTTCAATGTCTCTGAAGTGACTTAATTCATTCAACCCTAATGTAGGTGTTATGGTTAACATGTTATAGCAAGATCCTATTTACACATCCAGCAGAAAAAAATAGCAACATTTGAATTCATTTGGAGTGGGAATTTCAGGCTTTTGATCTGATATAAAAAAAACAAATCAAATAAATTACGTTGATGAGAGCCGAGAACCAAAACAGTAAAGTTACTAAAACAATGAGCTGAAAGATGCCAAAAGAGCAGCTGTGATAATTTATCACTAAGCGATAACTATCATATTACACATTGTCATTTGATCCATTGGTAATATACAGTAAATGTATTGATTATTGCAGGTTAAATTTATGAAAAACGTGTTTGATTTGTTCAGTCAGCACATGTAAAAAAACAACAAAGTTGTTACATATACGAACAAATTAAGTAAACAGACATGCAAAGGAAATCCAGAATACCCTCAAGGGGCTTGGCATGTTGGGTTCCCTAAAATAATTCAACAAAAGGTAGCATATAGAAAATTAAAAATGAAAAACATAGTCTGTTTTTTTTTTTCTTCAATTTGATACTGTTCCATCACTAAATGCAATACAGAGCCACAGCTCCCTTTGCTATGGAGAACTATTGACACAGGTGGGTAATATGTTTTTTTTTTTATCAGGTCACTTTTGACCCGTGAAACCGCAGGAGGGTTAATCTCACGTAAGCCACTTTCACTCGTGCACCGCTAACCTGAAATGATCTAGGCATTCCCTTGAGAAGCTGTATGTGAGTGAATACAAATGTGAGAATCAGTTGGACCGGACTTTAAATGGACTTCACCCTGCCAGCTCCCTATGCAAAGCCCCTGTAACGTCCTATTGAGCCCATGTGTAAATATAGCCGGCCATGGTCTGGAGAATTCACAGCGAGCGAGTGGGCATGTTGGTGACGTTTCAGTCATGCGGTTTCGAGATACCGAAAGAAAACAAACATCCAAGGGTGAAAAAGAAGGGTTGTTTACACGGAGACTCGAAGAAGGAATTGTCTAACTGGAGAAACGGCGAGATTCAGGGACTGCTGTCGTTAAAGGGCCAATGCCGAAATCGTCAGACAAATTCAAGAAACGGCAAGAGAACTAACCCGGCTAAGTGACCGCCGTGTAATCGGCGTCATGTCCCGCCTCGTGCTTGCTTTAAACCAATCGGAGTATTTACAGTATGTGAGAATGGACAACCTCCTGTTGTAAATGTAAAAAGGGCAATTTTGGAAAATGTCCCGACCTGATTCGTCGGATGTTGTCCGGAGGTCGTTCTAGGAAACTGCTCTATGAAGTTCAACTGTTTCTCCAAACAGCCATAATTGAGCATGATACCCCTACTTCCAGAACCCTGAATGCACAAAAGAATTCCTCTGACCTCACTGTGTGTGTGTGTGTGTGTGTGTGTGTGTGTGTGTGTGTGTGCTTTATCAACGGGCACATTTCCACTGATGTTAACATTGACTTAGCGAGGGTGGGTACACAACGAAATGGACTGGGATGCTGTCGCCGCTGCAGACGGAGGCCTGTGTGTCACTGCTGCTGCAGGACCACAAAGCAATTTCCCAGCGTGCAGATCTGCGTGCAGAATCGATAAATCACATTCCCGATTACTCTGCAGGGGGAAATGGAGTTTGTATTGTTTTTCCAAGACAAATGTAGGCTCCGGGCAAGATAGATCTTATTTTCAGGGCCAAAGAAAGACAACCCAAACACACACACACACACACACACACACACACTTCCTCTAAACTACTTTTCCGCCTTTCACTTTTCTCTTTCATTACACTCCAAAACTCACCCGTTCCTGTTGAGCTCTCCCCCCGTTTTCTTCTCTGGTTTGCACCATTTCTTTCAAGGTGGCAGTTGTAACAACTCTTCCACGATTGAATCAATTGAAAGTTGCAGAGCAATCCCAAAAGTTCTCCAAAGCTCACTTTTGGCGTTTTTTCCACTACATGGTCCCTGCTCAACTTTTTTGGTTTTCCATTTTGAAAAAAAGTCCCTGGTACCTGCTAACAGGTACTTTTTTTTTTTTTTTTTTTTTTTTTTTTTTAATCGCCTCCGTCGAGGTTCCAGGCGAGCTCAGGCAATACCAAAAGGTAACGTGAAAACCTGCAGACTACTGATTGGTCGGAGAGAATCGTCACTAATCACTGCGTCATCATTGCTAGCGACGGACGGGGGTGTCCTGAACAAACCCGCCATTTTTAAATAGTTTAGCCAGCGGTGTTTTTTTTTTTTTTTTTGCAGCCTCCAGCTTCTTTTGAAACAAAATGTGTCTTCTGGCTGCGGCAACAGCCACATGCCAAGAATCAAAGACATCACACATTCGACGTTCTGTGTGTGTGTCGCGTTTAGGTCGAGGCAGTTTCCTGCGGCGTCGCTATAACGACCAGCCATTCTCGCCTTACGCATTAGGTGATACTAAATCTGCAATGGAAAAAGGAGGATGGGGCACCGTGGTCGAGTCGAGTCGAGCCGAGCCGAGCCGAGCTGAGTCAAGCAGGTACCATGTAGTGGAAAAACGCCATTAGTGTTTCTTTTACTCTGAACTGGCCTCTTCGCTGCAAATCAACTATGTGCTCATATACACATATAGTATGTTCAGGTTAACAAATGTGTCAAAAAAAACTTGTTACTGTTGTTTTAGTAATACCATTTCTACGATTAAGTGCCCCGATTTCACATTAGTTAAAGGATTAAATTGTTTTGGTAATGGTTGAGAAAATTCAACCGCTGTTGGGTGAAGGAATTCAAGAATTTTTATTAAGAGGATATAATAAAATGTGACACGTTATTCATCAGTTTTTCGCCTTCATTTTAGCTGCTCAAAATTCTGGGCCCCAAAGGGAAACAAACCAAAACACTAAACCTCTTTCTTAATGATATGAAAACAGATGGGGAATGTTAAGTTGGACAAAGCCAGAAAATTCTTATTGCACCAGACACGTTTTGATTAATTTCATCTAGATATGTCACTGATGTATTTATCTACAGTACAAGCCAAGGAGCTGCTAAGAATTAAAATAAGGCCCCTGACTTTGATAGGTATTTGGAAATATAGATTAAAATCTCCACAATGGAATTTCATATTGTCCAGAAATTCAGCTGAGAGACTGCTAATAGATTAGATAAGAAGATGGGAGTATCTGTTTGTTTCGGAGCCTGTTAGACAACTAATTAGTGCTGAAGAATAAAAAAGAATTTATAATTGTGGTACAATAAACAGTGAAATAACGGACGCTCCAATGTAAAGAAGGGGCTTGGATTCAAAGTATTTTTGTTGGAGATACGTATGTGACTATAGTTTTATCTTTGACATCCCATAACCATATTTCAGAATCTTAATATTATTTAATTCATGCACATAAATTATTAATTTGTGCCCCCAAGTTAATAATTCAAGAGCCCAATCATTTATGTGCATGATTAATTATTTGAGTGCACAAATTGTTTCTTTTCAGACCAGCTTCATTTCAAACACACACACACACACACACACACACACACACACACACAGAAAACAGGAGTTTAGATATTTTGCAAATTATTAAAAAGAAAAAATACTGAAATTTCACACTGACATAAGTCTTTAGACACTTTGCTATGACGCTTTAAATGTAGCTCAGGTGCCTCCCAGTTCTCTTGATCATCGTTGAGACATTTCTAAAGCTTGATTGAAGTCCACCTGTGGTAAATTCAACTGATTGGACATGATTTGGAAAGTCACACACACCTGTTTATAGAAGGTCTCACAGCTGAGCGATCACATAAGGAACAAAACCACCAGGTTGAAGGAACTGCCTGCAGAGCTCAGAGGCAGGATTGTGTCAAGGCACAGAGCTGGAGGGGGGAGGCTACTTAAAAATTGTACTGCATTGAATCTTCCAGAGAGCACGTTAACCTCCATAATTCTGGAACAACCAGAACCAGGCCGCCCGGCCAAACAAGCAATCAAGGGAGAAGGGCCTTGATAAGAGAAGTGACGTAGAACCCGATGGACTCTGGCTGAGCTCCAGTGAGCCTGTGGGAGAACGTTGTCAGTGAAAGGTACAGAAAAGGCTCCCAGACTGTGAGAAACAAAATGCTCTGCATGGTCTGATCAAACCAAAGATTGGACAGTTTGGCCTCAATTCTAAGCGTCATTATCTGGAGGAAACTGGGCACCACCCATCACCTGCGCAATCCATCCCAGCAGTGAAGCATGGTGGTGGCAGCGTCATACTGCGGGGGTGATTTTCAGCGGAAGGGACTGGGGGGAGGGGGACTGGTCAGAGTTGAGGCAAAGTACAGACATATCCTTAATCTGTGTATTTGTAAAAATGTTGTATAAAATCCAAATTATGTTCAAATAATGGTATTCAGAGTGTTCTGGACCTCAAACCAAGGAAGACTCCAAATCCAGGTGTGCAATGCTGTAGTCTCTGCTTCAACTAAGTACTGACTTAAGGGTCTGAATACTCTTATATACTAATACATATTAAAGTTTTTTCTTAATAAATTGGACAAATCAAAATCCTGTTTTTTGCTTTGTCATTATGGGGATCTGAGTGTAGATCAAAAATGTATTTGTAGGAGTTTAGCATAAGGCTGCAACATAAAGTAGAGGGGCCTGAATGCACTAATACTGGGTTGATTCCTGTTACGAAAAAAAGCATTTAAAAAAATGTAATTTAAACATGAATAGAACTGACAAATAGTTTTCTATCAAATCAGTCTGCAGTCAAACTTATGTTGTTAAGAAACAGAAGTAGACATAAAATACAGTAGCTCATAAACTGCTCCACACCTGGTAATAAAAACATAACCACTACAAGACATGTATCGTCTTCTCTACTCTGAACTCTACAGTACCTTGTTTGTCTGAAAGCTCCTTTCGAACTGGAGCCTCCTCGAAGACCTTTTTACCCCCCCTGTGTCTCTCTGAGCACATGTAGTGAAATACATGGGTTTTTTTTGTTTTTTTTTTGTCACTTGAAGCCACATTTTTCTGTTACATTTCCTCGAATTAAGAGGCCCACCAGGGACAAAGGAGAAAGAGAACATGTAGGGGGATAAGAAAACTTCGTTTCTTACCCTCTGGCAAAATACTTCCTGAATGTGTCACAGTCACTCAGCCCAGAACAAGATTGCACAAAAGCTCAACAAGAGACTTTGATATTAGTCCCATTTCACACAGGTGTAGGCACGCACACGCTTCCACTATTCTCTTTATTTTTTGTACCGCATATGAAAAATACGTCTAATAATGTGTGTTTCTAGGATGAAGTGTGTTCTTAGCGCTTTAATGGAAGAACTGTCATCATCTATGATTTTATTTGATGTGTGTGTGTTTTTGTTTTTGTTTTTTAATATGGAAGTGTAAATGTTTATTGAGCCCCGGAGGCACCTAAGCAAATCTGACCTCATCTCAAGCAGATATAAAGAGTGTGCTGTCAGTGGGAGTTCACATGGAAACTAGCTTCGTCTGTAAATCACTAAATCTGCTGCACTCATCTGAACAGCTGTTGGGTTTCTGCGCACAATTATAATCAGAGATCCGCATCTTCTAATAAACTGCTTGACTGAAGCCATATTGCCCATATGTGGAGGCAGAAAGCAACTTTTTTAGTTAAAGTTAAGAAAGCTATTTGCATAGATTAGTAAAGAGCATATTTTATTATTTTCATTTGCACAACTTGATACTTAAACTGTTACATTTCAGAGGGAAATATTCAGCTTTTTACTCCATGTGTAACATGAAATGAATGCAAAATAGTTCCTACATGAAAGTTGTCACATCCAGGTCTGTGGGTTATCTTGAGTGACCGGGTCATGAGTTTTTTAAAATAGACATTGCTGTAAAAATGTATTTTTTGGCGTTTTGAGCACCACAAGCTGAGTGCCATCTAGTTTCATTATATTGTAGGCAGACATCTCTACGGCCGATATCTCCAACACTGGACAACTCGCACCAAAACAAGATTGATGAATAGCACTACAGGTAGGAGGAAAAATATGTATTTTTGATTTGTGGTCTGTCCCTTTAGCTGTCCCTTTAAGTACAATTTGCTGCCAGTTTTTTGTTTACTTTTACTCAAGCAACCATTTGAATCCAAGAGTTTTCCTCTGTGGTAATGATTTGACATTTCAGCTCTCTGTTTATAAGATTTGTAAAACATCTTTTCCCACCCAGGAAGCCACCGACTGTGTGACACACCAAGAAACCTGATCAGACCTCCAAGCTGGCAAACAGGCTCCTTT
Source organism: Perca flavescens (assembly GCF_004354835.1). Classification (NCBI taxonomy): domain Eukaryota; kingdom Metazoa; phylum Chordata; class Actinopteri; order Perciformes; family Percidae; genus Perca; species Perca flavescens. The sequence goes on along the minus strand of NC_041336.1, from coordinate 10,467,632 downwards.
GTTGCACCCTTGAAACCAAACTTACACTGGTGATGAAAGCGCTAAAAAAAGGGGGCAGCACAACAACATAATGTAGAACAGTAACTTGTCGTCTGGTATCAACTCCTGCTTTTACAACTGAGTTGGTGATTAGGAAAGGGACAAAAAGGGAAACAGAAAGAGGCTGAGAAAGAAAAGTGAAGGGTTGAAAGGGCAAGAATGGTGTGTGTTTGTGTGTCTGTGCGACCGAGAGCGAGAGGTGATTACTTTGAGTTAATCTAGTATCAGCTTTCCAACACTTGGAGGCTTCCCAGTGTATTACTCATTATCTGCAGACAAGTCTGTTAAATACAGATTAGACAGGGCGAGAAAAGAGACGCAGTATTCCTGAACTTTCTCATGCAACAATCTGCCTTCCCATGGGTTATCTGAGCTTTTCTCGACGATGTCCCAACTTTTCTTTTTTTGTTTCTTTGTGTGTGTGTGTGTGTGTGTGTGTGTGTGTGTGTGTGTGCGCGTGTGTGTGTGTGTGTGTGTGTGTTCGTGTTCTCCCTCTTATCCAGCTGTGCTCCATATGTCAACCTCTCTTTCCAGCAGTGTTAAAATTGAGCTATCTTTGTAATTCCAAAGAAGACACTTTTGACTTATATCTGTCGGGGTTTGTCTTTTTTTTTTCCCAGAAGTCATCGTATTTTTTTTGGATGACCTCGCTGATCCGAGCTGTGCCCGGCCACATATTTCCTCATTATTACTTTCTACTTTCAAAAAGAGAATCTATAGATCCATACGAGTGCACACATGAGTCCTGGTGCACTAAGTGCACATTGGGTGAGTGCTCCATTTAGAAGGTAGCGCCTCACCAATCACAAATTCAATAAGGGGTGTGTAGACGCATGCATTTCCGAAATCTGTTCACACCGGTTCTAGATCTTGAAAGAAGAGTTTGTCTCTGAAATGTGACGCCCCTGTTTTAAAAACAATGATCTCTAAGGGAATAATTTCAAATTTTAATAGATACTTCCACATCGACATTACAACAGATAAATAGTATACCTACTGTATAATATAATAATAATAATAATAATAATAATTAAACAGCTAAAACCAATCACAGCATAGAACAGGAGAGGATCATTATTGTGTTTAGGGCTGCGATTATTTTCAAAATTGACTAATCTGCAGATTGTTTTTTCAATTCCTCTATCAATCGTTTTGTCTGTAAAATAAAAGAAATGGCTCGTTTTGTCCAACTTATAGTCCAAATCCCAACAATCATTGGTTTCATACCACAAAATACGAAGGATTACAACAAATCTTCACATTTAAGTAGCTAGAACTAGCAAATCTTTGGATTTTTTTTGCTTGAAAAACAACAATCAATAAATTATCTAAATAGTTGCTGATTAATTTCTGCTGATCGTTTCAGCTCTAAATGTAGTGCAAGAGTGGATATTGTAGTAAAACAAATGAAATATGTTAAGTGTGAACATTTTACTCATACCATAAGTATGAACATTTTGCGACTTGCCAGATACGTTGATGAACATCATTTCCTTATTATGTTATTACATATTTAATTGTATATAAATGTAATGTCAGGTGGCCATAACCTGTTATCACGTAACAACATTTTTATACATAAAGGTGAGTTGAGGTAGAGGTGTCCAATATGACAATTACATTTTACATGCTGACGCTTATCCGATTGCTATATATCTCAGAGGTCGCACGCCTCTGGAGCAACTAAGGGTTAAGTGTCTTGCTCAGGGACACATTGGTTGATGTATCGCAGTGGGAATTGAACCCAGATGAAATTTGGTGTCATCACCACTGCGCCATCACAACCGATAACATTCAATCTGATACCAAGTAACACCAGGGACAGTATCACGATACTGAGACTTTCCGGGTTTTTTTCTGGTAATGTCCTTGGGCCCTATTTTAACGATCTAAGCACACAGCGTGAAGCGCCTGGCGCAGGTGTGTTTAGGGCATGTCCAAATCCACTTTTGCTAGTTTGACGGCGGAAAAAAAGGGTCCGTGCGCCGGGTGCATGGTTCAAAAGGGTTGTACTTAGTGTCTTCATTAACACATAGGTGTGTTTTGGGCGTAACATGCAATAAACCAATCAGAGTGTCATCTCCCATTCCCTTTAAAAGCCAGGCGTGTTTGTACCTTGGCGCATTGCTATTATGATGACGGATTTGCACCGTAATATTTTTATTTGTAATCTATGCGCTATTGACTTTAGACCAGGTTTTTGTTGGTCAATGGCGCGATCACTTCCCACTGCCTCAACATAACAATACGCCAAGAATGCACCTGAACACACCTCCCTGTAAGACCAGCACGCCCATGGGCGCAGGTGCATTTGCTATTTAAACGACGTGGGCGCTGGATGGGAAATTGACAACTACGTCGGTCTTAACCTAACAAATACACTTGCGTCGGGCTTTGCGCTGCGCTGGGTGCAAGATAGGGCCCCTTAACTGTTTGGAGAGTTGTTGCGAGTATGTCCAGCAACGACAATGATGGAAGGATGTGACAGGCGTCAGAAAAATATGCAAACACGAAGAAAACACAATGAAGATTGGTGTTTCTTTTCAACAACAGACCTGAGAAGGAACAAACAGCTGAGCTTTACTCAATGTAAAAACTGCACACAAACCTTTCCTGATAAAGTGCAAGGACGTTTCCGTTAAATAACTACATAACTTGGTACTAATTGTGGAGAAGTAGGAACGTCATTGAAAGAAAAGCTAAATTAAAATTTTAAAAGTAAATGTTTGCACGTTCAGCTAATTGAGAGTTAAAGTGTTGAACACCCTCTCTATAATTTCCCAATAATTAGCACCAAATTTGATCGTACTCCCAGAAAACTTCTTGAAGATTATTATTATTTCAGAAAGTACAGACCAGTAAAATGTATTTGCGCTGCTTTGCAACATTTCTGCAGGTAAACTTTTGCTTCCTGCAAATGTTGTGCACCATCTGCACAACATATTGCAATCTGAGCAGGAGGTGACATCCATTAACACTATTGTATTCCAAACTGACATTAGTGCAACATGGAGCATGTTATTTAGTGCATCTTTATCACAAAAGATGCACTAAAAGGCATTCTTAGCGCTTACTGTGAGAGATTGAGGTTTTTCAAAGAGACAATCAAAGCACCGGCACCGACTGCCCATTTAAAATAAATGTTTTGTCATGTTTTGGATAGCTAGAATGCCAACTGGCTTTCAACATTTTTTTTATGTTAAACCATGTCTCTGTGTTTGGAAGATTAAAACAAAAACAGATGTCAATGTTAACAAGGAGATGAGTTGTAAGCGGCAGCCAAATTCCTATAGAACCCATAGAGCCTAAAGGCAGACCTGTCAATAAATCACTAAGATAGAGTTGAGTATGCAAACTGTCTGGAGAGTAAGTGCACTATCAGAATAATCGCACAGTTTCCACAAATGCTTCTCTCCTTTCTTGCATTACCAAAAGATAAATGATATGCTTTCAAGAATAGAAATACACTAAAATGGTCAGAGACTTCAACACATTGAATAAATGTTTGCATAACAAAACATGCATTTCTCCCAACTCCTTAAGTGGAGTGTCAGCACCATTAAACATTCCTCTACGATTTAAAAGCATAATTTCAATGAGATGTTTCATGGATAACTATGAGAGAGAGAGCATTTTATAAATACATAAAAGACAGATACCTGAACTTGACCAAACGAGGTTGAGGAACGTCGGATCTTGCTGCTTCAAAGCTAAAATCTACGTATTGTTTGCAGCTCTGAGTCAGTGACCACAGCTTTGAATAAAGATGTGTGACTAAATATGAATATATTAGGCATATGTAGAGATTAGAAATAGATGTGGAATCCTAGGCAACAGAAGCAGTCATATCTCCTCAAAACATCAGAATTACCTCAGCGAGGATCAAACGGCATCTGAAAGCCACACGAGATAAAGATGAGACTCACCGTGTTGAATCCTGGGAAGAGGCTCATCGCTGTGGCCGTATCCAATGGAAAAGGGAGAAACTGCTTCATGCCCAGTGAGGTCTGGATGGCAGGCAGGGTGGGGCGCACCAGGGTGGGCATGAGGCCATTCTGACATGTGTTACCTGTAGGAGGCAGAGCAAAGGCAGCATGTTAAAACTGCAGACGGCAACAGGGACAGCTGCCTCACCCTCCATCTTCATCCAAGTGAGCCTTCAGTGTGTGTTTGGAAAAGGAAGCAGGAGATTTCTTTATTTAGTCCTAATTGTTTTCTTAATGTTATTTTAGAAGTAGTTGTTGTTGTAGCTATGGCTGAATAAGGGAATAAGGAAATTAAACAAAGAACAACTAAAAGCTAAAAGGGAAAGTGAAAGACAACGGGCAATAACGTGAGTCAACTTCGGTAGGGCTATCAACAGATGGAGACAATTAGGGATTGTAAATGATTCAAACCTGACCCCGAATTGGCCCTCAGGTGTGTAATATGTCTATTTCATTCATAAATAACTATAACGCGCGATGTGGTTGTACGTCAGTAGCCGATATATATAATTACGTCCCCCTTCCATTTAGCGCGGAGGTTTCCCCTGTACTCCGTGTTTGTGTTGGCTTACTATTTTCTTTTCCCTTGTTCCACTGTAACGTTACTTGTGTAAATCGTCCACGGGTTTCATGAAATGCGCTATATGAATCTAAGTTATTATTACATTTGTTGCTACAACATCTTTTAATGCTTTGGCTCGTGACACAGTGACGGTGATACCCGGGTTATCTCACGAGACATCCAAAGTAGGCTAAGTTTCCGTATGCAACACTTGAAATGCAACGATGCATCTGTAACTTATTTTCCTATTGTAAATTAATGATTTTCTGAATCTGCAAAACATTCATCGCAACTATATGACCTCCCCGTAACGCTACCTACGGTAATACAGTGGGCAATACAGTGCTTTTCTATACGGTGCTTTGGACACACCTGTGTGTCCAAAGCGGCCGCTACAATCGACACAAATTGAAAGTTCCATATATCCACTTTAAGTATTTAGCACTTGCGCCAACAAGGCCGCCAAAGCAGACATTCCTTTTAGTTCCAGTGCTTACGGAGTTGATTGAAATTAATGCCAGGAGTAAAAACAATGTTCTAATCTTCTAGTGGGGTTGTAGCTCATCTGATAGTGTGGAAATCCCCCAAATCTGCAATTTGGATGGATGGTTTTAAGGCTTCGACCCTAGAAAATCTTGAATCTCATAACGTTTGGAGGATTTCCATTATTTAAAAGTGATATTTTTCATCACTTTATAATAAGATTATCATTATTTTATCACAAACCCTTCATAACTTCTATCTCACATTATTATCGAATTTCAACCAATTCGATAATGTTTTTGACAAACTAATCTCAACTCAAGGTCCACTTACAAACTTTTTCTGAGATTTCAAAAGCTCCAAAGAGCAGGTTGAAAGCTTCAATAAAAACTATTTAGTGGACCTTGAGTTGAGATTAGTTTGTCACACACACTGGTCCCGAGGTCAAGCATGAGCTTCCATGTTCAAATAAATAAGTTAAAATTATTCCTTTGCAATTTTTGTATCATTTGATCACAAAATGTTCATTATTTCATTTCAGTCAGACAACTCATGTTTGAAATGTTTATTATAACCAGTTTTGGGAGTAATGGTGTGTAAGTATAACGGCATTACTAACGGTGTTATTTTTTCAGTAATGGAGTAATCTAATTAATTACTTTTCCCATCATTGCAACGGCGTTATCGTTACTGAGAATGTAAAGTGGCGCGTTACTAAAATTTGGTTGAATGAAGTGCGAGGTGTCAGGCTTTGGCTACACATTAGCTGCCTGGAGAGAGCAGGGGGCTGGGGGGGGAGTTGATGACACCGTTGCAAATGCGATAATGATTGGCTGGGTGGGCGGATGCCCTGCTCACGCTGTCTCACTGCACGCTCTGAGACAACGGCAACGAGCCAGGGAAATTCAAAGGTAGCGTTCTCGTACTGGAAGTACCGGTACTACTTCTCGCTCATTGAAATTAAAGGCAAGAATGTTTATGTAACATGCACGCTATGCCCAGGAAAAAGGATTTTTTACATGTTTTTATTTCTATACATATCATATGGCAGGCTGCAATCTATTGAGTTCAAATAAATACCAAATGTTCTAAAATACTGTATATAGTGTTCTTATACTTCAATCAGTTATACAGTTATAAATATAAACATCTTTAACGTTAAAGATGTTATAGAACGTAATAGCGTTATAGAACATAAAAAATAACGTCACAGTTACTTTGCTGAGTAACTAATTACTTTTACAATGTGGTAACTGAGTTACTAACTCAATTACTTTTTGGGAGAAGTAATTTGTAACTGTAACTAATTACTTTTTTAAAGTAAGATGACCAACACTGATTATAACAGCAGAACATTGTGTTTAGCGGCAAAACTCCGACCTCATCACTCCCCGTAGTATGGGTTTACATGAGATATTGGGGAGTGATGATAAAGTGGCTCCCCCCTGGCCGGAGTCTGTAGGTGGATGCTGGGGTGGGATTTTCTCCAATGTTTGTGACAAAATAACAACTCAAGGTATAATTGTCGGCTTTTTCAGAGCTTTTTAATCTCATTTTAGGTGACGAAGGCCGTGAGATATTGATCCGAGTTCAGGAATAAACTTTTATGCTCAGAAAAACTAATACTGAACTCCAGTGTTGGGTAAAAAACAACAACATTGAACCACACCTTTCAGAGATTTTCATTCTTTCATTACATTTTTATTTTTTTTTAATCACATATTCATCAAATTTAGCTTAAAGTGCTCATATTATGCTTTTTGGCTTTTTTCCTTTCCTTTATTGTGTTTATTGTGAGGGATTTTCATTATCAATGCAACATGTACCAGGTATGTTAAGATGTCTGATAACAGGGTCCATTCTTCACAATGAGTACTTTTACTCTTGTTGCATACGTACACACTAATGTGTGCTTACTCAAACTAATATGTTTTGATTGCAGGACTGTTAATTGTCATTGAGCATTTGTACATCCTAATTGTTATTGAGCATTTGTACATCCTGAGGATGCCACTTGTACTAGACAAGTATTTCAACACTTCAATCACCATCACGGTTAAGAGAATGGTCTCCATTATTGTGAATTGGCTCAGTGATAAATTGGCTGCAGACTCTGAATTCAGTTTCTTCTTCCAATCACAATCAGACCTAAATAAAGAAATAAGTTGTACACCAGATGACCACAGCGTGATGCTGCGATGATGTTTAGCGCTCCGAAACAGATGTTCTTATTCTGAAATTGTCCCCACAAATAGCTGCTGTGGAATGACTGCAACAGGCACATGCGATGAGTCAATGGCAAGAGAGGCCTGGCCCACACATCACTAGGAAAAACAAAAGTAAATACTTCACTTTTATTGTCATGTGAGAGCACCACGCCAGTGGAGCGCCTTAGAAACCACCAATTGGAAACAGCACAGGGCTGATTTCAACACTACGGGATCAAAACATCAAAAAAATAAAAGCAGGGAAAACGGTCACAGCCCTCCAAAACATTAGGAATTAAAGAAGCCATTTCGCAAAGCTGTAATGAGAACCAGAGGGATGATTTCTTTTTATCGCTGCACATTTAACAGCAGTGGAACTCTGGGCCAGCATGGCTCTAAAGCGCTGGCAGATACAGTATCAAACCGCCGTCTAGAGACAAATAAAAACAAGGTTTGCCACGTTTTGGTCCCCAGGCAGTGGTAAGGGGTAAATAAAAAGCAAAAGTCATAAAGACGAGAAGAGAAAACCACAGACTGTCCCCCCTTCTCTCGCTCTTGTCTTTTCCCTCCAGTCGCCAGAGCGCTGCCATCTGTTGGAAAAAGAACACATGCCGCCTCTCATGTGGAGGCACGTCTTTGTCCCAACTTTAGCAAAGCATGTCCTTCTGCAGGGATCATCCAACCATGCCATCGCTCGACATGCCGGGCACTGACGTCAGCCCGCAGACACGCCTCACACAGCGCCCGGCCAAATCCACCACTCACAGCTCCGACAGTCAAAACAGGCCGTTCAAACACACCAGGGCTGATGTGTGAGATTACTCTGCAGCAAAGATGAAGAGTGACAAACTGAAATGTGAATTTGTTTGATAGGGTCGTGTTTGGTTGGCTGAGTGACAGGAGATGAAATCTGACGTGTCAGCACGGCTGAAGCACGTGAGTTTTTTTTTTTTTTTCTGACAGTTACATCACACAGAAGTGATTAGTTTCATAAAGTCTTTTTTAATGGGGTGGAAGGGGGGAGAGTATTCAGATCCTTTACTTAAGTCAAAATAGCAATACAATAATCTAAAAACATTCCATTACAGGTATAAGTCCAGCATTAAAAATCGTACTTCTGTAAAAGGACACAGGTACTGTACGTACTTGTATGTTCCATTATATACTACTGTTGTGTTCATAACTACTTTTTGTATTGTATGTAGTTTAATCTACAACAATGCATCACATTTTATTCAAGAGTCTACAGCTAGGAACAGATACGTTTTTTTCCAGCTGCCACACAGTCTGCGTAAAGTCTGTCACGCTGACTATGAGCATGTAAACTATGGTGCATTTTTATGCTTTTCTTCCATTTTATGTTGCAATGATTGTGTGTTGGGCTCTGAGTGCTGCCAAAACACGAGTGACCTACACTCAATACTGTGCCTGAACGCATCATGTGTAGACACACATGGAGCACTGACGCTGCTAAATGCTAATCGGCCTTTTTTTGGGAGACATTTTGACTTTCCACAGTAGGAAAAGCACAGGTATAAATAATGAAATGAATGATGGCTGAATCCATTCAGCAGCTTTGATTTCAGGTTCCTGGTATCGAGCATGATGGCTCACTCTCCCTTGAACATTTGAACACTATTGACAACATCTGTGCTTTCCCTACCATGACAAGTCAAAATTGTCTTCTGTGAAAAAGGCCTGTTAGCATTCAGCAGCTTCAGTGCTCTGCTGTGAGAAAGGCATATTAGCACTAAACACACTGTACAGCTAAGGCTGATGGGAATGTGATTAGTTTTGCAGGTATTTGGTCATTAAACACAGTATTAAACACATTAAAAATGTTGATGAAATGGCATCAATGTCTGTATCGAATTTCATGGCAATCCATCTAATAGTTGTTGAGCTATATCCGTATGGACCAAAGTAGTAGAGAAAAGTCTTTAAAAAAAGCCCTGACTGGGGCACACTTGGTTGGGGCCAATTTTTGTCAGAGTACAGAATAGAAAAGGGGGGGGGGGATCATATTTCAGGGGGGGGGGGTGCCACTCCAGGCCCCCCTTCTAGCCCTGCCTCTGTTCCCTCTCACCTTTCCTGTCTTCAGCTGTCCTGTCAAATAAAGGCCATGAAAAAAGCCCCAAAAAAATTATCTTTAAAAAAATAAAAAAATAAAGGCCTGACTGGTCAAATGACAACTTTTAATAACTTGCAGTTCTACATTTTTACCTACAGGCATCACTTTTGTGCACCAAAGAAACCAAAGACAGACCAACATTCATGCAGCAAGCATGGCTTAAAATTCTAATTTGTGAAGGAACCAGTAACTACAGCTATCTAATATAATGGAGTAAAAAGTACTCAAAAGGGGTGAAGCAGAAGTATACTGTAGTTGTGTAGAAAAGTAGAGGAAAATGAAAGGAGTGTTGCTGAAGTAAATTAACTTACTTTCCCTCACCAGACACATTATCTACTGTTACCCTCTTCTAACCTCACATCAGTGGCAGATTGTCAAACGAGGGCGATAGGGGGCCGCCCCCATCAAAATTCCAGAAAAATAAATGTATACTTAAACACAAAAATAATATAAAAATAAAAAAATAAAATAGTTTACTCATACGATGTGCTGGCTGGTATTAATCACCTCAGCATTTAATACAAATTGGTTTTAATCAGTTAACTATTTTCTATGTAAATACAAGATGTTTCATGCTGTTTCATGGGCAGGGACGCCGGATAAATGGATGTCTATGTAAGTCTTTAAACTTTAGGCAAGCATGTGACCTAAAGCTAGTCTCTAAGTGGTCCCTGGGCGATCCAATCTGATTGGATCTCGACACCTGTCATTCAACTTCACGCTCTTGCTCACTTAACGCAAGCGATACCGTCGCTCTACCAAAAACTTCTTACAATCAAACAAAAATGTGAAGTTTTTCTTGAAGCAACAGCGTTAGTGATATTCATGATAAAATGAATGAGAATTAAACCAAAAGTTTGGTCTTTGAGTATTTATTTACATTTGCAAATGCAGAGAAAACAGTTTCACAAGTACCACGGCACATCTGAAAGGGTCTTCTAACCTAAAGTCTAAACATCCACACTTCATATAGGGTGACATCAGGTCTACAAATCACTTTCGTAGAGATAATGGCAGCAGTTAAACCAAATTCTGTCATTGATTTACGAAAAAAAAACTTTCATAAGACGTTTGCTGGAAGAAATAAAGAGGATAGAGGATAGAGGACCGGACCAACCCGATTTACTAATCCAGCAGCAGGCCAGTGACAGTGACCGAGGGCGAAGCTACACCGGGGCTTGTTATGCGAAAAGGAGTTGGCTGGCTGGATGTGATGTTGGTAATACCTTTTTTTTGCTTTCCCTGTCTTTTATTTCAAAGTGTCGGCACTGAGGTTTTGTGGACAACAACGGGGGGTAAGAGACCTAAAACGTTGGTGGATTTGCCGATTTTTTTCTGTAATTGTAACCTGTACTGGATACAGTATGTTATGTTTGTCTGTTGTTTGCTGAGCTAACAGTGTTATAGCCTACACACTACTGTAGTAGCTGTATGAAAACTGGGACATGTTGTTGGGATTCTCCATGTTGACTGATTTGGGTAGATGGAGAGAAATAAATTATATTTTCCTCAGTCTGCAGCATTGGTCTCGTGTAGTGTTTGGTGAACTTATTGTATATTTGCACTTTCTCTGTGTACTTCATTTACAGTACTCTAATCACTAAGAAGTAGAATTACTAAAAGTGTTTCAGGTTAGCAACAGCAGTGTGTAACTAGTTCAAACAGAATTAAGTCATATGAAACGTGTGCGTTTATGGTAACAAAATATGTTTTTTTTATAAATTAGTGTATAGTTTTTGCAAGAGTGTTTGATTTTGCAAAGGGTCTGATGTGTTCTGCTGATTGGGTGTAGTGTGCCTGCTTTCAAAATAGTGTTAAAAAAAAACAAATAAAGTAGTGCTGGTTGTTTTGCCCAGTTTCGAAGTGCTGCTTTCTGTTTATTTGCCCCCCCCCTCCCCCTCCTCACCAAAAAAAAAAGCCCCCCCACAATTTTTTATCACCAGACGCCACTGCCTCACATACCTTCCTAAACCTCACCCTGTATAAGGTCCAGTATAATAAGGCAAACAGATTTTCTTTTGTCTCCAGTTGTAAAAATGTAACGTGTAAAAAAATCGCAGTCCAGCAAACATGCCCAAACATAAAGGCACATTCCAGCCTGCAGCAGCAGATAGTGTTTCAACTCTCTTAAGCCTGATCATCTGTCACCACCAGCAAAGGTGCAAAACATAAGGCAGTGCCGGAAAACGACCCCCGGCTGCTAATCTGAGCTATAACCCCCCCCCCGACCTCCGAGCGCCACACGGACTTTAAGATGCTCCGGTACTGAGACAGAAAAAGCCTGTTACAGCAGGCTCTGGCAGAGAAGCTGGCATCCGTAATTATCACCTTGTTAGAAGTGTCAATATTTGACTTCAAGAATGTTAATATTTGAGTTCTGTGGACGGCTTGTAAATTTGACTAGCAGAGTCCGTGGCCCAGGTGGGCTAAAGTCTCTCCAGCACAGACTGCCATCTACTTTGCATGGAGAGTCGCTCAGGAGAGTCACTCCACGCTGAAAGGTCAGCAGGTGACAGTCATTAAAATAACTACAAGAAGTCTCTCTGAGCCGCCTGGGAGTCAGGCAGCATACAACGGTGGAAAATAGATTTCACCGTTTTGTCTTCAGCCCGGTGTTTGTTTGCTTTTCTGTCAGAAGCATTTATTGGGATGATCCAACCAAAGAAATCGAAACAAATCAAACCCAAACAAATAGAATAGAACATTTTAATGAGAAGCCTGCTTATATACTGTATGTCAGTGATGCTCCCTCTGTACAATCTCCCCCAGCACTGATGTGTTTACATAGTGCAGACTTCTCACTATTAGCTTCTCATGCAGCCACTGGCAGTGAGTGGGTGATGGTTTAATGTGAGACTTGAGGTTGTAAAGATGTTGGTATATGTAAAACTTTAGCCACAGACGTTGTATTTCAGGCCACACAGAAAACTGCAAAGAGTGGTTACTTTCTGTCTGCAGCTCCCGGAACAACAAACCTGAAACCAATAAACACCAGATATTCAAATAAAATCTAAAAATAATATGAATATGGCCTCAGAAAGAATCAGCTGCTGGGTGTCTATTCACCACACATCCCCTCTCCTCTCTGTGCGTTTTGTATTCCAATATGTTCGAATACTTGATTTGCTGCATGACAATTTAATGACATGAATTCATTTCAGAATATGCAACATATAAGCACATTACTGAAATAATGAAGTCTAAAGGATTGAGACAGGCAGAATGTTTTACAGCTCACAACTTCACTGTTTTCACTCTCACTGCTGTCATGTGCGTGATTTCCAGATGCAGCAGACAGCTGTTTTCAGAAAAAAAAGCTCTAAAAACCCATTCTATGCCACCTGCTCCGCACCAAATGTCAAAGTTGAAAGGAATGAATAATAAAGTGTAAAGTGAATTGCACTGCATTCATCACATCATAAGAGACTGCAATGACTCCACATGAATGCTAACGTTGCTCCATGTCCGCTGGATGTGTAAACAGTTTGCTAACACATTATCCATTTCAAATTTATAAGGCCATAATATATTAAACTTGTGTGTTTTCTAGCTTCTTTCAGAGTGGCCAAACAAAACTAATGAATGCAGATTTGAAGCCCTTATCATGTTAGTGGATATGAAGCTTTGGGGGTGCATATTCCTAAATTTGATTTAATTAAATTACCACAAACCAGTTGACACACACTGAACCTGGGGCTTTTGGAGATGTTTTTTTGCCTGCTGTGCCCATTAGTGTAATGACGTAGAACTGATATGAGATCTGACTTCTGGAAATATTTGAAATAGATCAGAATTGATGAAAGTTTTTACCCACTGGCCTTTGTTTATCCATTCTCTTTGAGGCTGCGTTTAATGATGCAGCACATACAGTGTAAGAGACATTAAGAGCAGCTCAGTGGACAGGATGTGTATGGCTACAGTATCATGGTGTGTGACTCTGGCTGTCCTCTGCATTGCCCTTCCTGAAAGATTCACTTATCTGGGCTGAAGCGTTTTTTACTCCTGCGGCAGTATGTCGAGAGAGGGGGAGTAAAATGATGGCTGGAGGACGCCGACTGGCATTAATAATTAATCATCTTACGCCGCTCTCCTCCACCGTCCGCCTCCTGTTAGTGTCCTGGACCTCCGATAAGATCTGTCCAGAGAGTCTACACCGCCGGAGAGCCTCAAAATTAAAAGCTCGCTCTTGCTCAACCCTTCCTTTTCCCTTAGCAAACATAAATCCAATTATTAGATAAATCTGAATTTCACTGAAAGTCATCTGTATGCTGATGACGCCCCAGATGTGATTAACACCTCTGTGTTTTCATGGAGTGTGCTGATCGTATTCAGCGGCCTTTAACATACTCTGAGATCAGTACTTCCCTTCAAGCGGAGAGGATACAATCATTTCACCCCTATTACATTGAACAAAGTGAGCACAAAGGAGAGATTTAAAGCATTCCTTTTTTTATTTTTTGTAAAACTACACTTCCACTGATTTTCCAATTAACCTTTACAAGATAAGCTCTGTATTCTTATGATATAGTCTCACCAGCGTGTGGCATACAGCGTGCTTTTGGCTTCGAGCTACATAACACACGCTGCCTTCATCCCCTTCAGATTAACATACTGTAGCTCTTGCTGCTGTCATGTGTGTAGCTCGCTAATAAACAGAGCTGTCTCTGAATCGGATCCAACAATCACTTCCCGTGCGCTCTGTAATCTGAGGTTAACCAAAAAGACGTTTACGTGCTGCTAAACGCCAACCTCCGGGCCTTTGACTCAACTACCATAATAGCTTGTACAGTATGATTGCAGCACACGCTCAGGACTTATTAGCCTGCTGGGTTGCAGTTCTTTTACTGCCTGCTTTGGATCTATGTGGACAGCTTTTAAAGCAAGCGGGACGTTTCCTTCTGATCTGTTTATTCTTTTCCCTTTTGGTGTCCTGTTTCAAAGAGGTCAAGAGCGTCATAATGTATTGCCTGATATTTATTACAAAACACGTTCTGGTTAAATAGCAGCATTGCATTGCTGCTGAACAAGCCGTGTTATTAATCTTTTAAGA